>NC_135307.1:123968857-124213857 GCF_048772815.1 Callospermophilus lateralis | reverse complement strand
TTACTAGGAATTAAATATCTTAGAGTATTTTTGGGCAAATCATGGCTACACTATAAAATATTCTATTTAAATTAAAAATAAAATATAAATGACATCTACATTTTATAGATGTATATGTATATGACATCTAAAATTATATATAATAAAAAGTTTTATATGAGCAAGTTAGCTTAAGAAAAAAATAATGTGAATGTAAAGTCCTCTGAGAGGATCCCATCTCATTCTCATCTCCATCCCTCAGAATCAGGGGAAATTTCTGTGTAGAATTCTGTGATTATCATCCCCTTACTCTGCATTTCTCTTTATTTATTTATCTATTTTTATTTATTTATAGTTATACATGACTAATTTTTTATTTTCAATTGACACATAATTGTACATATTTATCAGGTATAGTGTGATATTTCACTATATGAACAAAATGTGCAATGAATAGATAAGGGTAGTTGGCCTACACATTATCTCAAACATTACTTATTTTTTTTGTGTGTGTGTTGGGAGCATTCAAAATCCTCTTTACTAGCTATTTTGAAATGTACATTTAATTGTTATCAACCATTGATATCTTGCTATGTTATAGAACACCGTCAGTTAGTCCTTTTATCCAACTGTCCCCTTTACCCATTAGCCATCCTCTCTTCATTCCTCCTTTATTTTCTTTATGATATTAGTGTATACTTGTATCTCCAAATAGTGAGTGCACTGCTTAGTTTTGTGTGTTTTTAACCAATGTAAATCCAATCACATTACTTATCTTGTTTACAACTTCACTTTTTTTTTCTCAGTTATTTCCTTAGATTCACTGGTGTGCAGTGTGTTGGAGTAATTAAATAATTCATTGGTTTCTTTCTCTTGAGTAGTTGTCTTTAAATTAATATGTTGCAATACACTCACTTATTCAACTTTTTATGGATGTTTTGACTCTCCAGTGGTTTTTGCTTTTACATAAAGTGCTGCTATGATATTTATTTCTTTAGTGGGGTGCTAAGGATTGAACCCGGGGCCATGAACATATTAAGCCTGTGCTCTAGCCCCTCAACATTTTATATGTAACTCTTTTAACACAAAAATAAATTTCTTAGTTCATACACCTACCTTTGGAATGTGCTCATTACAAGATTACTAATGGTTATTATAAGAGTTTATACCCACATAAGCAGTACATAGTGTACTGTTGCTTCATATTCTTATGCATTCTTACTAAACATTGTCATAATCAGTCTGGAACATATAAAATTGAAGCACCCTGTGGTTTAAGTTTGTGTTTCTTTGAGTAATAGTGAGGTTGAACATCTCTTCTTGTGTTTATCAACTTCTGCTTTCTTTTCTGGGAAATGCTTCATTTGTAAAAATTTGTATACCACATTTTGAATACAGTATCCAGAATATATATGACTGTGAAATATATAGGTTCCTTTGTGGTATACATATATTCAGTTCCCTTTGTGAGATACCTATGTCCTGTTCTGTGATGTATAGGTCATGTCTTTAATGATCCTCTCCTGAACTCCTGCAGAGCCTCTTAATGATCTGCTTCCTGTTCTCCCCCTCCAACCAGATAGCCACCACAGAAACTTTTGTCAAAGTCTGTTTAGGTTGTTTTCCTTCTAGAATTCTTCCAATGAGTCTCCTGCTCGAGGTATAGACACAGCTCTTCCCATAGTGCTTGAGTTCTGTGTGGTTGGTTCATCCCCTGCACCTCCTGCTCTGGACTGCAATATATATATATACACACACATATATATCTATATCTATATATCTATATATATCTCTCTATATATCTATATATCTATATCTATATATCTATATCTATATATCTATATCTATATCTATATATATATATATATATATATATATATATATATATATATTTAAAAACCTTGGTACTGAGGATCCAGAGCAGGACCTTTTCGACAGGAACTCTGTTACCACTGAGCTCCATTGCAGCCTTATGGTTTTGATTATATACTATTTTCATGTATTTCTTCTCTATTCTGCTTCATTTCTTTTTTTAATATTTATTTTTTAGTTGCAGGTGGACACAATAGCTTTATTTTATTTTTATGTGGTGCTGAGAATCAAACTTCAGTGCCTCATGCATACTAGGCAAGTGCTCTTCCTCTAAGCCACAACACCAGTCCCTACTTCATTTCTTTTTCAGTTTGATTGTGTTGTTATTTTTCTACCTTCTACAGATAATTGCAT
This sequence comes from Callospermophilus lateralis, assembly GCF_048772815.1. NCBI lineage: Eukaryota > Metazoa > Chordata > Mammalia > Rodentia > Sciuridae > Callospermophilus > Callospermophilus lateralis. The sequence goes on along the minus strand of NC_135307.1, from coordinate 124,211,652 downwards.
AATTCATTAATTTTCATCATAATCTTCTTTTTAATGTAATTATATAATGTTATAAATGTTACTCTAAAGATTGATACAGCTGCATACAACAATTTTGATTGGTGACCTTCTTGTTTTCATTTAGTTCTAAATATTGTCTAATTTTCACCGATTTATTTTTTGCTTACAAGATATTAGAGGAGTAATTTTTACTTTCCAAATATATGTGATTTGTCTAAATATTTCTTTGTAACCACTGCCTTTTGTGGTAGAGTTCATGATTAGCATGATATCAATCTTGGAATTTGTCAAAACTAGTTTTGTCCACTACTTGATCAACAAATATTCTTTTGTGTTTGAAAAGAATGTATGCTTTAAGTAGTTAGGTATTCTATATATGTCCTTTAAGTCAAGCATTTTAATTATGTTATTCAAATATTCTATTGCCTATTTATTTTTTTTTTTCTCTTTGTTGTATAACTACTGAAAAGGTATGTGAACAATTATTACTATGGCAAACTTATCCATAGTCCCTGTTATTATGTCAATTTGTCTTAGTATGTTTTGACACTATCTTATTAATTACATGAAAGTTTACAATAATTATATCTTTCTGGTTTATTTGTCATATTTATACATCTTTATCTCTCATAATACGTTTTGCTTTTAAAATGTATTAATTTATTATTAGTATAGTTATGCCAGCTAGTACGAATGGCTCTGTGGCTTTTTAAGAGTGAGATTTATGCTAGTTAGTTTTTGTTTCTGTGCTCTACTTTCCTTATTTCCAAAACAATAAACAATAAACAGGTTGTTTATTCATTTATGTGTTCATCCATTCAGTGCAAATTTATTAGGTGCCCACATGTGGCAGGAATTGTTTAATGCTCCAGAGAATAGGTGCAAACAAAAATCCTTGTCCTTGTGGAAATTAGACTCAAGTATGGATTATCGTGTGAATTAGTCAATACATCTAAAATGCTTCGAATGCTACCTGCCACATAATAGTACCTATCATTAATATTATTGCCCTTATTATTCTCCCATTTCTTATGACGTGTGAGTCCTTATGCATTGAAAGATATAATAAACAGTAGAGCTGAATTTGACCATTTATCCAGTATTCCAGTCTTTATTATTTTTATCACTTATTTTATCATTTACTTCTTGCATTTATTCCATCTTTATTTATTATTCCTACTAATACATTTGGATTATTTTTTACTACTGTCATTAATCTTTCTTGGCTTTCTTTATTCTTTTGGATAAAATCCTGTACTTGTTTCCCCTATAATAGAAAGAGAGACATCTTCATCTCTTCATTTAATGACTATTAATTCCTTTGCTATTACTGCATAACAAAAATTCGTACCATGAACTCTTAACTATTAGTGGCTTACTGATATTGTAGGTCAGAAATTTGGTCAGAATGGAGCCTAGTGGATATGAATCATTTTCCTTCCCTAATATCTGGGTCTGTGGTGGGGAATGTCCCACGGGCTCCAGCTGCACTGTTGGGAAACATCTTTACTCACACCTGGCCTCCAGGCTGGGTGACAGGCCTGGGCTTTTCACACCACTTGGCTGGGTTCCAAGAGACAGCAACACTAGCACAGGAGGACACTGCTTGTCCTTCTCCAACTCAGAAGTCACAGATATTCTTCATTGTATTCTTTGGTGACAACTTAGAATTCAGGGCTGGAGTGTAGCTCAGTGGAAGAGCACTTGCCTAGCATGTGTGAGCCCCATGTGAGCCCCTGGGTTTCATCCCCAGCACTGTGAAAGAAAAGAAAAGAAGGAAGGAAGGAAAGAAGGGAGGGAGAGAAGAAGGAGAAATTCAGGTTCAAAGCAAGGGGAATTATATTCCATCATTTTAGAAGGGGAGATGTGGCTCAGTGTTTGAGTGCCCTAAATTCAGTCCCTGGTACCCACCCCACCAAAAAGGAAATGCTAAGTGGGATAAAAAATGGTGTTGGAAAACAAAATCAACCACAATGACTTTAGGAATGTTAGTCCAAGTTCACATCTTATATTTTGTCTTAGGTAGTATAACAACCCACTGTCTTATTTACATGCTGTGATTTATTACCTATTTTAATTTTGCCTTCTACCTTGTATTTTTAAAATAACACATTATTATTATTGTTTTTAAAAATCAACATTTTAGTGACATTTAATAGTTCTGTTGCTCTTCAATACATGTATCTCAGTCCATCTATTAGAAATTCCTTTAGTTATGATATGTAGGGGGAAAAATCCTTCAGATGTGGACTATTTTCCATTTGTTTTGAAAGATATTTTTACTAGTCTATAAAATTCTCTCTGTAGATAGACAATGTTATCTCACTGTCTAAGAATAGACTTAATTTATCCTGTGTAGGATTTCTTGGTCTCTCTAATTCTATAGGCAGTGATCTTTAATTCTAGACTGAGCAATCCTACCTACATCCCAGGGTCTCCAGCTTGCAGATATCTTGTGGTGGGACACAATATCTTTATTTTATATCTATGTGGTGCTGAGGATCGAACCCAGTGCCTTACGCATACCAGGCGAGCACTCTACCACTGAGCCACAACCCCAGCCCCTGTTTCATGATTCTTTTTTTTTTTTTTAATTTTTTTAGTTGTAGTTGGACACACCTTTATTTATGTGATGCTGAGAATCAAACCCAGTGTCTCGCACATGCTAGGTGAGCGCTCTACTGCTGAGCTACAACCCCAGCCCTGTTTCATGATTCTTACAATAGCGTATCTCTCATTTCTTAATCTGTCTCCCCACCCCTGTTTTATCTACACTTTTAGCTATTTTCAGTGGGAAGATCTGCTCTGGTATCTGAACTGCCCTGTTGCATCAATGTAAATTTTGGAAGATCGATGGAAAAATAGTCAATGAGCATTTGTTTCTTAGGAAAAAATAATTTTCAAGTGTATGGGTTTTTTTTGAGGGGGGGCAGGATACTGGGGATTGAACTCAGGGCCTCACATCTGTTAGGCATATATTCTACTATAAAGCTACATCACCTGTCCCTTTTTTGTATTTTTTTATTTATATATGATAGCAGAATGCATTATAATTCTTATTACACATATAGAGCACAATTTTTCTTATCTCTGGTTGTATACACTGTATATTCACACCAATTCATGTCTTATACCATCCCCTGTCCTTTTAAATTCTGTTTGGAGATAGGGTCTTGCTAAGTTGCTGAGGTTGGTCTTGAACTTGATATCCTCCTGCCTTTGTGAGTAACTGGGATTATAGGAACAAGCCATTGTACTTGGTTATGTTAAGATTTAATAGATAGAGTGTCTCCTTTCTGTCTTTCCATTCATAATGGTCCACAATGGTAACTATTTGCAAACGGGAAAGAGAAGGCTGGGTATTGATATTTGAAAGTATAACCTCCTAAAGGGCTTGCTCTGCGTGTGACCATGAGAAGAGGAAGATTGCACTGCTTGCCAGAAGCCTGACAGGCAGACGATTCTCATGGATTCTAAATTTGTAAGTTGTTTTTATAAAATTTTCCTTATAGGGCCACATTTGTAATTAGCTAGAGCTTTCTATTTTATGTCTAAAAAGTCTTTGGGTAATTACACTTGAAATAAATGTTTGGATATTGGAATATAAGGGAAAACATGCAATTGCCCCAGTTGTATACAGAAGGTTGAACTGAAATTTTCCTCATGATTAAAAATAACTAATTTCTTCAGCAAAGGAAGCATACCCCTTTTTATTTTATTGCTTTATGGTTTTGTTTAACAACATATAAATATTATGCACATACTAAATGCAAATAATAAAATTAATGAACATATAAACATAATACAATTAATGACAGTTTCCTGCCACACTCTGTTCAGGAATAAAAGATACATCTGTCCCTCCTTGTTTTCTTCCTTTTCAGCTCTCCTTGAAAATTAATCACATGGAAACAGTGCATCCATAAATCAGCTTTTGAGAATTGCTGTCACTGTGAAAGAGCCTATTAAACCGGTTCCCCAGGCTTTTTGCTTCCTTTTCCCGTTGCCAAGGGCTCCTGGCTTTCCCGCTGTCCCTAGGATCCCCATGCCTAGTTCTGTCACGTCCCACTGGAGGCTCCTTATACCTAGTCTCAGGGCTGATACAGCTCTTTCTGGTTTTTATGAACTTGCCTTTGTTTACTGAGTCTCACCTTCTGACAAAAGAAATTCAATGCTCCTTTCTGGTACATACCCAACCCTCCTTATTCAAGGATGTCACCTCAACATGGCTACCTGGCCTCTCTGGGTTCCCATCTGGACATATATAAGAGAGATTTTCAGTCCAACAGTCAATAGCTCTCTAGCCCTGTTGAACTCCACATTCAAACACAGGTCTGCCTGGGGCCATTTCCTTCTTCAGACCATATCTGACTTATCATCTCTCTTTCTCTTCCTCTTTTTTGATACTGGGGATTGAACCCAGGGATGTTTAACAACCCAGTCACATCGCCAGCCTTTTTATATTTTATTTAGAGAAAGGGCTTTGTTAAGTTGCTAAGGCTGGTTTTGAACTCACAATCCTCCTGCCTCAGCCTCCCAATTTGCTCGATTACAAGTGTGCACCACCGCACATGGCTTATTACCTCTTCTTTAAGCACATGCATCTGTGTGGGCTTCCAGGTCTCTGGGCCAGTGTCCTGCTGGTGCAGGTGAAAGAAGTAGGCTGCGTCAGCCTCTGATTCTATACTCCACGGCCTTACTGCCACAGAGTTACTCACAATCCTACCCTGAATTGTTGACTAAGGAAGAAGAATAACTCCAATAAAACAACGCCAAGGAAAATAACACAAAAACTGATGGAAAAAGTTTCCTAGAATTAAAATAGAATTGCTATTCTCAAGAAGCAATTTTTTTTAAAGCTTGCTATTTCATATAATGGGGACAAATGCAAAAAAAATTGGATTGTTAAGAGAAGAGAGTTAAATGGAACATGGCATGCCTGCTGAGAATTGTTTTTGGGTGAAGGGTGTGGATTCATGTCAGTGAGACTTCTGTAGAGGGGATAGGGTGGAGCCCACCTACATCTGGAGGAAGACTGATGGAGGCACTGGAGAGGCTTGCTGAAACACCCAGTGAGGAAGTGATGACTGGAGAAATGAACAAGGGAGAGGATAATCCTTTCATTCTCTCAAAGGAGAGCAATATCCATTACAAAACATTCCTTCCTACCCCTGACAAAGTGGCAATAGATTGGACAGTACTATTGGACTTGTCAAGTGTCCCAAAGTAGCATCTTCTGAATATGTAATGGAAAATAAACCCTGCAATTGACACCTTGTCATTTCTGGAGTTTCTACAATTGAATAGACTGTATGCTCGTTTAAGGCCAGCTTTTTATCTGCTTTACATACTCTAAATGCAGGGGAGCACTTACTGCATGCAGTTTGGGTTGAAGAAAAATGGAGAATGCAAGAACATTGGTTTCTAATCTTCAGAAATGGAGTGAGTCAGATTGGGCCAGTTCAATAATGCAGCAAATGTGAAGCCTACAAAGTTCACAGGGAAATTGAGTGTTTGGGGGAAACTGTCCTGGAATGTACATTCTCCAGAGTCCAAATAGAGCAGCAATCAGACTAGAGCAGACAGAGATTTTTAAAGGCTAGACTGGTAACTCCCTATGGCTTTAAAAGTCAAATGCAAATCTTTATTTAAATTTGAATAAATACATATTTTGGTAAACACAAGGAACAGGGTTGGGATGCATTTTAAAATAAGAATATGGGAACCATAAAGCATCAGAACAGAATTCATGTTGTCTCTTTCTGGTTTGAAAGTCTTACTTTACATTCAAGCAAGTAGAGTGATGAGTATATACACATATTCACACTCACTCATGCACGGATTCCCCCATTGACACACATTCATATACTTAGACTTTCTGATGCAGAATATATACTCACAAACTCTCCATTTGCACACTTGGACTTACACACCTACACATACTTGTACACTGGTGCTCCTTAACCTGGACCCAGACAGGACACCACAGCAGGGTATCTCCAGAGGCACTCTTTGAGACAGAACCAGTCCATTAACCAGCCAGCAACATTGATGGGGCAGCTACTGTGTGCCAGGCATTGTGTCAAGGGCTGAAGATACTATTGTTGTATGGATAGAAAATATTTCTGTCTGTAGCCTAGCAGAATTATAGGCAGACAGGCATTTTAAAAAGCTGAGCCCTGTTTTGTGGCTCCTCATATGCAATTGGCTGCAAGAAGATGAAACTGAATACCTACTTCTCAGTCACTGGTTGCTGGCAACTTTTTGAAAAATAAACAGTGATTTTTTTTTTTACAAGAAGTGCATGGCTGCAGAAGTTGCTGTCAATGTTCTAGGTGAAGAACAGGAGGGTTATGTGGTCTGAATCAGTGGTGGGAATGAGAAATAAGGTTTCCCTGTGAAGTGGGAGTCTTGACCCAGGGCTGTGTCCACCTGTTACTGAGTAAAGGACACTCCTACTATAGACCAAGGAGAACTGGAGAGAGAAGGCATTGTGAGTGCCAATCTGAGTATTTTTAACTTGGTTATTGTAAAACAAAACAGAAAAAAAAAGAGGAGAGAAGAATATTCCTGGACTGACCAACACTGTGATGCCTGATTGCCTGGGATCCCAAAGCAGCAAAATTCACAAACTTTTAAATCTCTCTAAAGAAGATGATGTCAGCCAATAATGCTGCCAGCAATCCTGTAAGCAGGGAGCATAAGAAACCCTGGACCAAAACACCTGAGATTCAGAGTCTTGTTACTCCAGGTGTCCTGCAGCACCAGTGCTGGCATAATGCTTTAAAGAAACAGCATTGTTTTAAGAAAAAATAAAGAAGAGGTTGCAGAATCTGCTGAACCTTTGGCGGAGAGTGAAGGAAGCCAAGGAAAAACACTGGGAATAGATATCCAAGAGCCACAGGCTGTCCACTCTGAGAGCTTCTACTTCAAAATCTGGGTCCCATCAAAGAATTGTTAAGGGTAACAGGATCAGACTTTGAGACAAAACAAAATGTGTAGTTACAAGTATTGACAGGTAAGCACTAAGCATTTGGGAGTGAATTACAGGAGGTGCTGGGAAGGCCTTCCTGAATTAGTATAGGACTTTGGTCCCTCAACTAGTAGTGAGTGTTAAGATTTGAAGTGTACAGTGAGTCCCCTAAGACCCTTGGCTGACCAAGTTTCTTCCCCCTATTCATCATGTCTGTAGTTCTCAGGATGACTATGGAATGAGCTGGAAATGCAATATCCTGAGGTAGGAACAGCCTAGGTTTGGTTTCTCTCTCCCTTGGAAGCAGGTGTCCTTCAGAGCTTTGCTCAGTGAGTCATGTTTCCCCTGACATATAAAGCCCATGGTGGACCACCTTTCAGGGTCCCTCAGCCCTAGTGAAGTATAGCACTTGAAGTTGAGACTCTATCCCTCACCCCTAGGCAGTACTGGAGGTAGATTAAGACTTGGAGGACAGCTCACAATGGATTCTAGGATTCTTTTGCTTTTTGCTGCCTCTGAGTAATACATGTGCTTCCTATAACTTGCCAAGTGTGAATGCATTCTGTCTCACCAGATTCAGGCAAATGGCACCATTGCAGCCAATCACACAGTGGGTGGAGGTGTTCAGACTCCTATTCCTGGTAGATAGGATAGTAATGGTCTTTTCTATTTTGCATGCAGGGCACTGACCATTAGTGAACCTGCTTCACAAATAGATAGTGGACAGAGGATGGGGCTGGAGGGAAAATGTAGCAGGCGTAGTGGGTGAGGGGGTCTCTCACTGGTGGATCCTGGAGGTGGTAGATAGATGCAGTGTGTTTGAGGTGAGGTACAGAGCCCCTTGCTTTGATTTTGTGAGTTGTTCTCACCTAAAGTCCCATCTCAGGCCAGCTTTCTTTTGACAACTACAGTTGTGTTGTGGACTGGAGGTCCTGAAAGCTGGGTGTTGAAGGATGACTGGCCATTGTAGTTGAGAAGACTAGAGCGGCATAAAAAGTGTCATATCTTTTATGTCCCAGTGAGAATAATTTGGGAATGATCATACCTGATTAATATATTTTTTATACCCATTAAAGAAGTGTATCTACCTTTATTCATGACCCAGATAGATGTTCAACTATAACATACAATGCAATTTAGGTTTCTGCCCTCAAGCTACTTTGTCTGCAAAGAATATTAGATATGTAGACATGTTTACCCTTTGCATCTATGTGCTGCATGTTCAGAAGCACTCAGGTATTAAAAAAACAGTAAAAGTTATATTAAAGAACTGGGTAATTGTGCCAAATGTGAAATTAATAGTACCGATTTTAGGAAACATACAGAAGTAGGAATTTTGGGATGGGTGATCACAGCTTGCTACTCTGAAGTCATTAAGGAATTTAAATTATTCAGGATTTTATTTCTCATGCTTTTGCTCTCCTCTAAAATTCTTTGGTTATCAGATTCTGTTAAGAGTAAATTTGAAAGTTCAATTGAAAACAGGGTGGCCATTGACTACCTGTGGGAAGAAGAAAACTGAGCTTACTTCACAGGGCATTGTAAAGAAATGGTTCATCACTTATTCTTTCATTCACCATGCCAACACTCATGAGCCAGGCATGTGTGCTAGATGGTCACACAGTCAAGAAGGTTGTGGGCTGTTTTCTGGTAGTTCAGAGTTTGGGGGTCAGAAAAGCCTTTCCAGACTGCTTTAGTAGAGAGCAGAGCCAAGCATACATAGCATTTGCACTTCTGCAAAAAGCCAGGAAAGGAGAGGAACAGGAAGAGAAAAATGAAAAGGCAGGGCTGGGGTTGTGGCTCAGCGGTAGAGCGCTTGCCTAGCGCGTGTGAGGCCCTGGGTTCGATCCTCAACACCACGGAAAAATAAATAAATAAAATAAAGGTATTGTGTCCAACTATAATTGAAAAATAAATATTAAAAAAAAATGAAAAGGCCAGAGCATGAAAGATGGGCAGAGGCCACCAAGGAGAAAAGTGGGGAAGGATGCCCAGGGCAGATGGAATATCACAGGCAGAGGTAGAAAGCAGCAGAGGATACACAGCCTGAAACACATCTAAAGACTTGATTCATTTTAACTTTGAGGATGCTACCTCTGAAGGCGGCATGGCAGAGGAGGAGGTAGACAACCATTAGAAGGTGTTTAAGTGAAAAGATGAGGATGGTATAGTGTGAATCATCAACAGAAGGAGAGAGGAGAAAGGGTGGTTTAGAGAAGTGGCTCAGACACAGAAAACAGGTTTGGAAAGAAACAGAACATGGCAGGTTAGGGAGATGTATGAGTTGGGAAGCCCAGTGAGATTCTAGCTTGACTGGCTGGGTGTTCTGGGATACCACTGTCTGGGGCTAGCAGATGCAGAAGAAGCAGACAAGGAATTTAATTTAAGCTTGTGACACTGAAGGACTCATACTGTATTGCAGTTGTGATTTGTTTATGGTTAATATATCATCCATAGAACAAAGGGGGACAGTAAAACACCATGTCCCTGAATGTCCCCTTTCTGTTTCCAAAAACTTCACCAAGTTAAGGAAAAAATAGGGGCAAGTCTAAGCTGAAAAAGTCTAAATACATACTCTTTGGAGGACACTGACTTTCTCTTAGGCTCACTGGAAACTAAGACAAATTAGTGTGATCTGTAGAAAGCTACTTTCATATATATATATATATATATATATATATATATATATATATATATATATATACACACACATACACATACCAGGACAGTTGATCCTTGGAATGCTGGTCAGACAAATTAACTGAGCAAGTAATGCTGATGATATCACTATTTCTGCAGCCTAATGTATAAAATCGCTCTGAGTGGTGATGGGCATGAAACCGAGGAAATTGTGTAAGGGATATGTGTTACTCATCCAGCTGGCCACTAGTGGACAAAACATACTGAGGGATAGGAGGCACTAGGTGAGGAGTGGAGGTACTATCTGTCAGCCTGTCTCCACTGAACTCTTCTTGGGGCAGCGGTCTTTGATATCTTGTAAGCTTTCCCCAAATAAACAATTTGTCTCCAATCCCATCTTTATCCACTTTCTTTAGCCTGTCTGCAACCTACTCCACTGCTTTGGCACAACTGGGCTGTGAATGATACAAGTAGGGAAACTTATTCCTTAAACTTAAGACAATAAAGTCTCCTGGGTCATTAGGGGTCTTATACCTAACTGACTGATTTCACATTCTAGATGTCTCAAACAAGGTAATTCAGCTCCCCAAGTGCCTAATCAATTGGCCTAGACAGAAGTTGACCTTCTGTTTTGAATGGACATTCAAGCTTCCCTGTATTAGAATATTAATCCACATGACATTACAATTCCCTTGTCTCCAGTGGACAGAGTACACTTCTTTGACGATGTACTTGCTTTGGTTGAAGAAAAAATTTGCTATCCATTCCAGTCTATGCTTTTTAGGTGGTGTTTGTTTCTGGTAACCATTTATATGCTGTGGTTGATCAATCATAAAGATGAAAAGAAAGAAGAAAGGAAGGAAGGAAGGAAGAATGGAAAGAAGGAAGGAAGGAAGGAAGAATGGAAGGAAGGCAGGCATGCCAGGTAATTGTAAGCCTATGAAAGATGAACACACACACTGAGCAACTTAACCTTGGTCTGAGCAAGTGCCACCCCAGGAGTGCAATGGACATCAATGCTTGCCTCTGGGAGCTGCAGGCCTTAGGGCTGTACTGCCACATTTGTGGTTATAGCTAATATTTGGGTTTAAAAATGCTACTCCAGGGCTGGGGTTATAGTGTTATGCCAAATTCGTGGGACCCCAATAGACCTCCAGGAGCCAAGTCCGATGCAATCACACAAGAGTCTTTATTGCAATCTTGAGCCTGGACTCACAACTGTTTCCAACAGAGCGGTCCCAGGGAATGAGTCCCGGTCCTTTGTCCAGTGAGATTTTATAGGTTTTGGGGGGATACTCTATGCGTCACAACATCACACAGCAAATCATTCCATACCGCGGGAAAATCAAACAACAACTCTTAACATTGATCAGCACATTCAATGGCGGGAACAAGTTGGGTAGGGGTGATTGGTGAGTACAAGAGTGGGGTTCCTTTGAACTGGTTGGTTTAAGCCACAAGGGGTGTTCGTGCTAAACTACATGGTTTCCCAACATGTTATCAACCGCCATAGACTACTGGGGGGTCATCTGGCATCCCAGGTATTTTCCCTGTCTCATGCTGATTGGAGGTTGCTAGGGGGTTGCTATGGGTCCTCACCTAGCCTAACTGAGTTAGGGACACCTGGCGCCTCAAACCTCTCCTGTTATTTACAGACAAACAACTCAGCAGAGTGGGTATGTGCTTAGAAGTTCTCTGTGGGTTTTTCCAAGGACAAGGGTCACGCCCCCTTCCTTAGGACAGGCCTTGAGGTAGAAGCTGCTGATATTTATTTATTTTTAAAAATGGAGTCACATTAGTTTCTCAGTAGCTCAGTGGTAGAGTGTTTGCCTTGCACATGTGAGGCCCTGGGTTCGATCCTCAGCACCACATAAAAATAAATAAATAAAAATAAAGATATTGTGCCCATCTACAACATCAACAAAAAGAAAATTTAAAAAAATTAAAAAAATACTACTCCAAAAGTAATTTTTTGTGGGGTGCTAGGTATTGATCCCCAGGCCTCACGTATGCGAGGTAAGCACTCTACCACAGAGACACAATCCTAGTCATTTCCCAAAGTAATTTAAATTGAAAGAAACTGGGAGGGCCTCAGAAATAGGAAGGTCACACTGACCTTCCCCCACTCTTCTGTGTAAGTGCTGATCACAAAAATATCCTCTGATGTTGAGGCTGGGGATGTGGCTCAAGCGGTAACGTGCTCGCCTGGATGCGCGGGGCGCTGGGTTCAATCCTCAGCACCACATAAAAATAAAATAAAGATGTTGTGTCCATAGAAAACTAAAAAATAAATATTAAAAAAATTCTCTCTCTCTCTATATATATAGAAAGAGAGAGAGAGAGAGAGAGAGAGAGAGAGAGAGAGAGAGAGAGATACTGTATTGACTTTCTCTTAGGCTCACTGGAAACTAAGACAAATTAGTGTGATCTGTAGAAAGCTACTTTCATATATATATATATATATATATATATATATATATATATGGAGAGAGAGAGAGAGAGAGAGGATATATATATATATATATATATCCTCTAATCTTCCTTGTCTGAACATAGTTCATAGAACTTCATTCCAGTGGGGCCCTGTCCCATATTCAAGGGAAGTAATGTCATACTGAAAAGTCAAAGAAAAATGCAAATAGAAGGCTTGCTGAGTTTTCCACCCTTACTTCATTATATTAGATCATACCATTTTGTCTAATCATATTTCTATACAGCTGTCCATTCTTCATTGAACCTAAGCATAAAAAATAGACTATTTCCCGAGTCTTTGGTTCTTTATTTTGAAGGTTTTCTTAATCATGTACAATTTAATTAAATAAATTTGTTATGCTTTTCTTTTTTTTTTTTTTAAATCTGCCTTTTGTTATAAGGGTATGGTTGTGATCCTTATGATGGATGAGGAAAGGTATCTCTTTCTTGCCCTGCACATCCAACATCCCTTAGCCTCAGTTCTGGTCAATTGCATCTTCTGGGATGAGGAAAGGTGAAGTTCAGATAAAGGATACAGGAAGGAAGGGACTGGGTTGTGGGAGTGTAGCTTGCTGCTTTGTTTGGGATGGTATCCAACAGATGCACTGTGCTTGCAAGGAACTCAGTAAGCTTAAGCTGAATTGGCACCTCGCCTGTAGTGAAGAAGTCAGATATTAGGTTGGAAATCATTTCATGGTTTATTTTGTCCAGAAAGAAGGAAGGGAGTGAGAGGCGTCAGACCAGATTACATAGCCTATCGCTAGCACATCCTGCTGCTCAAGGTTCCTTTTTACTCCTTGGTTTCTTTGTTTCCCTTTATTATTGAAAAAGTAATACATATTCAATAAAGGGATAAATAAATAGAAAATGACAACGACAAAGACCTTATCTGGTCTATTTCTTTTCAGTGCTTAAAAATTAATTTTTGGCAAGATAGTGAGAAATATGTTGCTCATACCATTTTATTTCTTCATTTTATCATTTAACATTCTATCATGTTTCCAGGCTAATGTTTCTCAACTGGGCATTGATGGCTATGTACTATTCCATAGAATCCATAGGATGGGATTATGCATGGTCACTTGTGCTTTATAGCATACCCTTCTGGTAGTTATGCCCTACCTGCAGAGTGAATAAAACATTTCATAAGTTTTCTTGTACTTTTTAGGAGGACCCCAAATCTACCTAAGATAGCTGCACAATGGCAGAGATGGGATCATCTCCACCAGGGATCTCACTTCCAAAGTCCTACTTCTTCATGAAATAGGCTTAGTTAGAGAACTGATGATAGGGTTTGGGGCATGCCTTTCCAAAATATGCCAGTATATTTTTGCTTTGAGCCAAAACAAGTTATCAGTCAAAGCAGGAAAAGCTCTTTATCTCATCCTTAACTGCCTAAAATGAAGTATAAAACTTCCCTTTCATAAAGGAAATTTATACTTACAAAGAGAATTCTCATTAGAAAAGTATCTTTACCAATATGAGAGAAATCTCCTGAAAGACTTGCATCTGCATAACAAGGCAATACACTCACATTTCCTTAACTACCTTCACTCCCCATAATTTACCTCTATCCAGCTGCTCAGAAGCCCAAGCACCTCTTCCTTTCATAGCTCAGGATGACATATACACTTACATCATATGGCCACTTCTTTATATCTCTTATTTTTGTGGGACTTGTATGCAAATATATGTAATTAAAATGATTTTTCTCCAGCTAATGTGTCTTATGTCTATTTAATTTGTAGACCATTTAAAGTATCTAGAATGTGGAAGGAACCAGTTTTTCCTTCCCTATGCTGTCTATAAAAACAAAAAACCTGTCCATCCAAAATGATATTGAAGTGATTACATTTCTAGAAGTAAAGCTTTTTCCAAAATAAAATCCACTTCTTAATAAACCCACTAGCTGAGAGAATTTGAATGTATCAAAATAGAAGAATGTTTTTAACATGCTGCCTATTTGTGGGTAGTTTTTATAACCCTTGGACTATAGCCCAATGCTACATCATTGCCTCCCTTCATCTCAGCACATATATTATACTGTCTCACATCACCATAAGAAAGGCAAGAGTAAAATAAGATATCTTGAGAGAGAAACCATTCATATAGCATTTTTAGAGAATATTGTTATGATTTTCTATTTTACTATCATTGTTATTAATCTCTGACTATATCTAATTTGTAAGTCAAACTTTATCATAGTTGTATATGTATAAGAAAAAACACAATATATGTAGGATTTGGTTGTGTTAGTGGTTGCAGACAGTTGTCGGGTCTCTTGGATCAAATGTGGATAAGGGGGAACTACAGTAGTCATATTATAATCTCATAAATAACACCAGAGAGCAAGGCCTGGGACCCATTTTAAGATTCCACCTATAATAGGAAGAAGCCATGCATAATTTTCTCTAGGTATTGTGTAGTATTGGTGTTAAGGTTCCCTGTGGATACCAAAATCTGTGGATGCCCAAGTCCTTTCTATTTGCAAGGAATTTACCCAACATATTCCTGTGTACTTTAAATTATCTCTAGATTACTTACAATCTGAGAAGGAAAGATGGGAAGGGGGTCAGTGTGCATAGAGTGACAGACAGCTATGTCACTGCAGGTGCATTCTAACACACCTCCCTCCTTGGTAAGATGAAAAGGAGCCCTTGCTTTGGGACTGCTGCATCTCAAATCCCAGAGGAAGACAGCTCACATTTATATACCAGCATAAGCATTTCATAAAGGAATTGCATTTAGAAACAGAGCAGTGTTAAAGCATCTCTCTCTTCCTAGCAGCACAATCTGCCACCAGAAGGCTTTAAACACTCTCCTTATGAACAGTGCCTGCCTGAATTTTTCAGTAATTAATCATGCATAATACCTTAAATTCCACATGGGTGGCTGACTGAAAACCCTCCAGGGACTGCCGCCTTTGGTAGCTGAAAAGTCAACTCCTACTCATTTAGAAAGTGAGAAATATCAGAGTGGCATTTTTGCCTGTTTTTAATGTCGACATCAGTCACCAGGCAAGTGTTTGATCTTTGTTGCATCCTTGTACGGTATTGATATCACCAACTTGTAGGTATCTGATAAATGTTAGACTATGGGATCTAATAAAAATGGTTAATTCTTTGTCCTGGCTAAAATCAAAATATTCTCAAATAGGAAGACTGACGGTTAAGGTCCACCTACTGTGACTTGAAGTGTCAAGTCAGATCCCTCATGTAGTTGGCCAGCTCTGTTATGAAGATGATGGTGATGAGTACAATGACAGTAATGATTAATGATTTGGATTATTCACCAGTTTTTCTCTTCTGAGATTTTAGAGAACTTTCACATATATGATTTTTACCTTCATGACAAGATAGTAGAAGGGGAGTAAAAAAGGCTTCTCCCTACCCTTTTTTTTTTTTTAGCTGGGCAATGAATTAAATTGAATAAAATAGATCAGTAAGAAAAAAATTTAATTTTAAATATATGCATGGAGATCCCACAAAAATATCAGACTCAGAAGGGCCAGATGATTGAAACATACATAATAACTCAAACTAAAGGAAGGAATAGGGACTTTGGCTTCTGGGCAATGGAGTGAGGAAGCATGGAGTCAAATTAGTAGAGGTGGAAGGGAGAAATGCATGGTGAATAAAGTTTTCTTAGTTATACAGATAGAAGTCTCTCAGACATAAAAATTGTCTTAAAATAATTCTTTATCTGGTACATATACCTTTATTAATAAAATTTCCTTTATATATGCAAGTTTCCTTTACAAAAGGCAAATTTTTGAGATATACTCTGATGTCTGTGATTCTCAAACTAACCAGCTCAACATAATCAAAATGCAAAAGAGATACATTTCGGGGTGAGAGATGTGGGGGGTGTGGCATATTCTGGTCTCCTACAGTCCTGTTTTAGAGTGCTGTATACCAGTTTAACAGTTCATAAAATTAAAGTTGATAATATCAATGGAAGTGCCCATGGTCACAGAAACTGTCGCCCACTTCTCTACCACTAGCCTGAACGGATGATAATTGTTTTGGAGTGATTTAATCATCCTACACAGCACAAGCACTGCATAGACCTATTTGACATCCTTTAATAAATCCTTAAAAACCAAAGCTAGTGGTTCTGGTGTGGTGTATTTTCAGGTCTTCAATTGATCCTCAGTTTAGTAAACAAAGATGAGATGGATTACCATCCTTGTCCTGGAGTGCATGGGGTCTTAGGTTAGCTCTGGGTGGCTGCAATCTCTCCCAGTTCTCCTTTCCAAGCCCATCACTCCTTCTTCTTTCCTTGGTATCTTGGCTCAACTCCATGCCTGGGATATTTCTGATTGCTTAGCTTCTCACTATTAAGAGCTCAATCTGTTTTGCTGGCATCCTGAAATATATCCACCTTTATTTGGCATCCCTCTTTCATGCCTTCTTTCCCATATCCTGGTTAGTGACTGGCTGGGATCAGCCAAGCATATGCATCTTATGTTGAACACTGAGTAGGTGAGTTGCTCAGTGTGGCTGCCCAGGTGAAGGAGATGCCTGAGATAGCCATAGTTTTTCAGGCTTGGACATAATTTATCCACCTTCCTAATAGAAACCAATTCCTAGTTTCTCCTTTGGGGCCTCACTCTTTCATCTTCATTATGTCTGCATTCCAGCTTCCTCTCCCTGGGCCCAGCCTAGACTGATGTCCCCCAGCCACCATACAAGTAAGCCTCTGTATCTACTCTCATGGCTTGGGGAGTTATGTTAGTTTCCTATTGCTGTGTAACAAAGCCACAAACTTGGAGGTTTAAAACCATCTATTAGTTCTCTTTTATTTCTTAGTTGTATAGGTGAGAAGTATGGATGGTTTGGTTGTCTGGGATGGTTTGGTTGAGTTCTCTGCTTAGACTATTACAAGGCCAAGTCAAGATGCATTGGGCTCTCATTTGGAGGTTCTCAGGAAGAATGCAATCCCCAGCTCACTCAAGTTGGTGGGCTTCTTCATGGGTGTCTGCCTTCATTTCCCCCAGATATTTAAAGCAATCTTCATTCCTTTCTTTCTTTTTTTCTTTTTGTGTACTGGGGATTGAACCCAGGGTCTTGTGCATGCAAGGCAAGCACTCTACCAACTGAGCTATATCCCCAGCCCTATCCCCAACCTCATTTCTTCTCCCATGGCCTGCTCCATCTTCAAACTAGCAGTGGCAGATCAAATCCTTCTCATGCCTTTAAATCCTTTCTTCTATTGCCAATTGAAGTTTTTAAAGGGCTTATGTGATTAAATTAGACTCATGCAGGTAATTTTTTGCAATATAATATGTTATAATGTTAGGATTAATTTCAGGAAACAAAGGTCTGGAACCATTTTAAAATTCTGCCTATAAAGAAGATAAAAACATACAGTTATCATTCAGTATTCTTGGAGGTGATTGATTTTAGAAACCCCTGTGTATACCATAAATCTTTGGATGCTTAAGTCCTTTCTATAAAATAGCATGATATTTACATAGAACCTCTACATATCCCCAAGTACACTGTAAGTTATCTCTAGATGACTTGTAATACCTAATACAATGGATATGCTATACAATAGTTGTTTTACTGTATATACTTATTTGTATTATTTTATTAGTTTCTCTACAATATTTGCAATTTGTGGTTTATTGGAGCCATGGATGGGGACCCCACATACGTAGAAGGTCAAGTGTATTTGTAGGACAGTTTTCTTATGGGACTATTACAGGTGTCCCAAGTTTAGCTTTACCAAATGAAGATTTCTGCCACCTTCACCCCCAAATCCTGTCACATATAGGCAACGTGGAATTGATTACAATAATGTTCTATAACATCATTTACTTCTCTTTCTGTGTTTCAGACTTTTACTTCTATTTTCAGCTCTTCTGACTCTGTACAATTTTCTTTGTGGTCCTTACTCACTTTCTCTATCATAACTTTTTCTTCCCCTATACCTTTATCAATTTCTATTTTCAAAACTAGCAAAATTGCTCCCTGGTATTATTGACTAAGACTTTTAATTGAACATCCTTTGAGAAATTTATGATGATCTGTGAGAGCCTCATGGCTGTCTATGTTCTTAGTTCCCATCTTACAGCAGATTAGGACAAGAACAGGCATCAAATTGCTGGGGACATTATCATTAGTCAGGGACAAGGCTGTAAGGAAGTGAACCAATAATGGTTCAGTACCTTAAGGATGAAAGTGTTTATTTTTTTATCACGTAAAAGACCAGGAAATACGTATATATAAGGTCTTGACTCCATGTGGCCTTTAAAGAAGCAAGCTTCCTTCATCTTTTCACGGCATCTGGAACTTTCTCATTATGTATTTGGTTGAAACAGGATTTCATATGTGCCAGTGTTTCAATTCTGAGTAAAAGGACAGAACATTGGAGAAATGACTAGAGAGTCTGTTCAGATTTTTGCTTTGTTTTGTGTTTCTTTATGCAAATGAGAATACATTAGGAAATACAGATTCCTCCTAGTTCCATTTACTGGGCTTTCAGTTCTGGTTTAACATTATAGATGAGAATAATCAGGGTAATTTCCAGTGTCTAGTAAGCTTGTATCTGGAGTTACCCTTTTAGAAGGCGATAAATCAAGGGCATATTCTTTGGGCTATAGGAAAAAATATAACTCCCGGAATGCACCACCACCAAGCTCTGTTTGCTTCCCTCTTCTCCCATCTAGAGCAGTCTGTCTACTTGTGAGAATTGTATCTCTTAAATATAATTACCTCATGGAGTTTTGCTTTTAGTCTGAAATAAGAAAGTTGCAGAAAACACTGTCTTCCCAGTAACTAAAAAGAAATATTCAGATTAGCAGTAATATCAAAGACATGGTGGCCATCATTTTTAAGAATGCTGAGGACACAGTGAAATCTAGATTGATTAAGTTTTAGAAAGACTTTTTGCTCTTCCCAGATACAAAAAGACTCATGACTGTTGATTTTGGAGGATAAGATAGAGCAAAGAACAAACCTGTAACAGATGATGATGAGGATAAATAAGTCAAAATTTTAGCCATTGTTCAACATCTGTGCATTATTTGCTATGATTGAGTAGAAATCCATGGAATATTAACATAATAGTGACATATCAATGGGACAAAATCAGGAGTGCATAAATAGATCCATATATGTATGTCAACTGATTTGAAACAAAGCTATGAAGTCAATGACCCGAAGGAAGGAGGTTGTCCAGGAACAATGCTACAACATTTGGAGACACATAATTATATTTGCTATATTGTATATTGTGTGCATGTACAAATATGTAACAAGTAACAACAAATTCCATCCGTATGTACAACTATAATGCACCAATAAAAATGTAGAAAAAAAAGGTGATTTAAGGTCAATTATGAGTATAAATAAAAAATAAAACTACAAAGTCTTAAGAAAAAAGCAGAAATATGCATTACTTTGGGAAAGATAGGACATGATGGGACTCAGACAATGATGTCAAAGGGGCTGGGGATGTAGCTTAGTGGCAAAGCTTATGCTTAGCATGTAAAAGATCCTGGATAAATACCCAACATGAAAGGAAAAATTTAAAAAAAGGAAAACTATAGCCCAAAGTGAAGCCCTCAGAATCAAAGTGTCTCTCTGACCTTCTCTCACTCTTCCTTCTCCCAAGGGAAGCCCTAGAAAGTAGAATTCCTCTTTCCCAAGGTGAGTCATAATAACCATAACCCCCCTTTCCCTGAAGTGAGCCATAAAACCTAAAAATATTACTCTAACTCTCCCTGGGCTTTCTGTTTAAGAGTTGGCCATAAAGAAATTCTCTGACCAACCTTGTTTAATTGTAGGTCATAAGACTCCCATTCCAGAAAGTGTCCCACCCCATACTCAGAAGAAAGTAATGCTGTGCAGAGAGGCCAAGAAGAATTTAAACACACAGGTCTTGTGGGGTTCCCCTCCTCAGTCTATTATTGTTAATTCATGCCATCTTTGTCCAATCATATGTCTACACAATCATCCATGCTTCACTGAAACTAACCATAAAAGTGAATAGTTTATTATACTGGGTCTTGGGGCGTTCAATCTGAAGGCTCCTGTGTTGTGTAAAATTATGATCAAGTAAATTTGTTAAGCTTTTCTCTTGCTAACATGTCTTTTGTTGTAGGGTTTTTAGCTGTGACTCTATATGGTTGGCAGGACAGAGATCAAGCCCCCTTCTTTGTTGCTGCAGACACAAAATGCACTATTTAAGGAAAGCCGGGTATTGGGTGAACACCTCTATAATCTAGCTACTCTGGAAGCCGAGGCAGGAGGATCCCTTAAACCCAGGAGTTTGTGGCTAGACTGGACAATGTAATGAGACCCTATTATAAAATAAAACCTGAAAAATTTTTATTGATTTTTTAAAAAGTAAATGACAGTGGGAATGCATTACAATTCTTATTACATATATACAGCACAGTTTTTCATATCTCTGGTTGTATCTAAAGTATTTTGACACCCAATTTGTGTCTTCATACATGTACTTTGGATAATGATGTCCATCACATTCTACCATCCTTACTAATCCCCTGCCTCCTCCCTTTCCCTCCCACAGCTTGGCTCTATCTAGATTTCATCTATTCCTCCCATGCTCCCCATCCCTACCCCACTATGAGTCAGCCTCCTTATATCAGAGAAAATATTTGGAATTTAAAACCTGAAAAATTTAAAAATAAATAAATGATAAATTAACATCACAATTAAAATTTTCTGATCACCCAAAGATATCACTAAAAAAATGGAAAGACCATAAGAAAATATTTGTAATAGATATATCTGACAATATATAACATATTTATTGTACATGCACATATATATATCTCATTTAAAAATTTTACTTCCTAAATACCATGGTAGTACATAGTATCAGGGCAAAAATGCCTTCAGAAATTGCATGTTTAGTTATACTAACTTCAAAATGCTAGTTTTCATGATGTGTTCATATGCTTATT
The DNA here is from genome assembly GCF_048772815.1 of Callospermophilus lateralis. Classification (NCBI taxonomy): domain Eukaryota; kingdom Metazoa; phylum Chordata; class Mammalia; order Rodentia; family Sciuridae; genus Callospermophilus; species Callospermophilus lateralis. The sequence goes on along the minus strand of NC_135307.1, from coordinate 124,190,626 downwards.
TTCTGCAGTTTGAGTAGGAGAGCAGATGACTCTATTAGAACAACTAACAACATTTCCAAGCTACATAACGTCTCAGTTTTTCTTCCAGGTTGTTAAAAAAAGAAGAATGAAATTATGTCATCTCCAGGAAAATGGATGGAACTGAAGAGTACCATGATGCGTGAAATAAGGCAGACTCAGAAATTCAAGGGTCTTATGTTCGCTCTCATATGTGGAGGCTAGAAAGGGACCTCATAAAAATAGAAGGGAGACCAGCACAGTTGAGGAAGAGGATTAGGGGGAGGGAGAAGGAAAGGAAAGGGAAAGGAAAAATACTAGGGAATAAAATGGATCAAATTATGTTATGTGCATGTATGAATTTATCACAATGAATCCCACTATTATGTATAATCACAATGCACCAATAAAAGATTTTTTAAAAATCTTATAAGCCAGAAAATCCAGCAGGGGGGTGTAGAATTCAGCTTATAGGATATTACATATTTCTTTGGAAAGCAAGTTCTTTCTTTATTGATGTAACGTAGGAACCCTGCTCAGTATTGACCATGGAATAAAAAGACCTTAAATGCTGTTGTGCCTGAGCAGTAATTGAATGGCTCCTCTCTGAAAGAGATAAGTTCCTTTTCTGAGTTTCTTTTATAACAAATATGTTTTGTGGCCACTTTGCAACAAACATTAGTCAGATTGAAATTTCTTTAAAATATTTACACTGCTTTTGCTTTAATATTTATGAAAATCATCAAGTACATATGACACCATAAATAAAGCCTATGGTATTTAAAATGGCAAGACTCTATGGACACATGGTATGTGCTTAATAATAAGAAACACCTTAGATATATGTCTGGATATGCACATTTATAAAAATAAATATACATATGTAGAATTTCTTATTTCTTAAGAATATATTTAGAGGAAATCATGAGTATTTTTAGAAATAAATAATTTTTCATAAAGTAAGTTAGAAGAGACAGTGTGTTCACATTCCTGGGAAACAAGACAGTTTGTTTTTATATAGTGGACTTCTGATAAAAGCTAGAAAAATAATACAGGAAAGCTGAACCAAGAGGCAAAGTCAAGGGCTTGCCTGAAACCCAAGCTGATAACCATCAGATGCATCTGTGTTGACAGCATGGTTTTGTTTACATCTTTCTCTCCAAAATATACACGTGTAGAAGAGAATCAATGAGAAGTTTAAGGAAGAATCAACTGTTGTTCTATCTTTGGAGTCAAGGGCCTTTCTCAGCTTTGCTAGGTCATTTCTCATTCTGTAGTCCATTCAATATATTGTCCTGCCCTTACCTTCCACCTTTCTTACCTGCCTACCTTAGAGATGGGTCTGTGCCTGGCCTCACCTGGGAAAATGTAAGGAGGCACCATCTACAGAGGAGAGGTATTTGCTGGGTCTTCAAGAGCAGGCCTGGGAGAGCAGGGTTTGTGAGGAGCAAGCCTGGAGATCATGGTGGACACAACATCTTTATTTTATTTATTTATTTTTTAATGTGGTGCTGAGGATTGAACCCAGCACCCTGCGCATGCCAGGTAAGCACGCTACCACTTGAGTCACATCCCCAGCCCCGAGTTATAACGGATTTTAAAACTTCTCTGAACCTTAGATTCTTAACCTATGAGTAACACCTTTCATCTCACTGAGTTTCTGAGAATTCAGTGAGAAGATCCTTGGATGTGAAACACTTGCCACAAATACAGTCATGAGTTAACTTTCCAAGGAGGTGAATTTCTGTCCTACAGCAGAAGACTCCTTCCAGAGCAGATATCCTAAAGTCTTGATTTTAGAGCTCATGAGGGGCAGCATGAAAAAAATAGGAAGTATAATTAAAGATTTACCCATATACTTCCTCACCAGCTCTGTGACTCTATCAGTGTTGTTCAACCTTTCTGGGTCTTGATATCTTCATAGTTAGCGTGGGCATAATAATGTTTCTCTCAACTGGCTGTAGACTGTGATGACATTGCAACATGCCAGAGTGCTTATCCTGAACTATGTTCCTCATAATTCTCTTCTTTGTATATCTCTGATTAGAATTGTCTTAAAAGGATGTTTGGCATAGATTTGAGGAGGGTGAGTGTGAAGCAGCAGCTGTGTTGCTATTGTATTCAGAAGGTCGGTGCAGGGACTCACAGAGTGTCAAGATCTGACTTGGTGAGCAGAAGCAGCCACGCCTGCAGTTTCTCAGCCTTGGCATGATTCTATTTCAGCTCCTCCAATTCCCAGGTCAGGAATGTGTTTAGTTCCTCAACAAGCAGTGTCTACTTCCCCTGCAGGTCACCTACAACATAAACATGGAAGACAGTGAGTGACTGACACAAAGAAGTACATTGATAAGTATTTAAAAATCAACCCTCCTGAAAAAAACCCCAAATACCTGGTTCATGATGTTTGCCAATTCATGTAGTGTATATACCCACATCATAGCTGACTTCAAACTTCCTATGTGATGTCACTGAACATGAATTGGGAAGAGATAAATACAATAGACTTTGTGAGCTGGTGTGAGAGTTCTCCATCAAGCACATGACCGCCGACGTGGGTCCAGTCTGTTCTTATGAGTTATAACATGTACTTGTGAGTTCCAGCTTGTCCTTGTTCTTAAAAATTTCATAACTATCTTCTTTTCCGGAACCCATCCCAGCAAACTTAAAGTTGCAAAGTTAGTTTGGAAGACAGCAACTTCACAGTTATTGTCTAAGCATCACCTACCATTGCATATGAGCAAATCCCTAGAATAATCCCTTTATTTTATATATGCAGAAGTTTCCCTTTATTGGCATAGAAAACATTCTGAGACTCCATATGGATGCTAAATAGTGCCATACCCTATACAAACTATATTTTTCTGATATATACATGTACACATATGATAAAATGTAATTTATGGAGAACTCAGTACAATAACATTAATAATAACAAAATAGAACAATTATGACAATATTCTGTAATAAAAATTATGAGAATTTTTATTTCCTTGATGAAAGCATCAAGGAAACCTGTATTTTCAAATAGTCGTTGGTCAGAGGTAACTGAAAACTTGGAAAGCGAAGCCACAAAGAAAAGGAAACTACTGAATATAGGCCTATTTCCTAATAGTTTCACTTTGATTCAACCCTGATCCCTGACTGACATGGGAAGTTCAACTGAAATCATTTGTGAAACACCCAACAGGGTTTGCTGTGTAGTATACACTGAAAAACATCGATTTCCTTGATTAACAATTGTTAACTATTGTACAGTAGTACACTCATTTCTTTTCTTGATGTCATAGGACTCATAGAAATTCAACATATATGTGGGAATTACATTCTTTTCTAATACATAGGGACTATGTATTAGACCAGCACTACCCAGTAGAAATATAATGCAACTCACGTGTGTAATTTATGCCATATTGGAAAAAGAAAGAAAAACAGATCAATTATAATAATATACTTAAGGTAACCCAGTATATCCAAGGTATTATTTCAAGATGTGCTCAATATAAAACAACATAGATGAGATTTTTAAAATCATTCTTTTGTGTGTGTGTGTGTGTGTGTGTGTGTGTGTGTGTGTGTGTGTCAACTATTTAAAATGTGGTGGGCATTTTATATTTGCAGCACTTCTTAATTTCAAGTAATCACATAGTCTCGTCCACAGCCTAGTGGGGCAGGGCAGTGGGGTAGGTTGTGGAAAAGCCAAAGGAAGTGCCTTGAGAAAATGTGGAAGACATATGGTTTATTGGGGAAAGCTTATAAGAGATGAGTGACTGCTCCATGGAGAGTTCAGTGGCTATAGTCTGACAGCGCCTCTGTCCCTCATGGTGTTCTGCCAAGCAGTGCCTCCTCTCCCCTGCTGTTTTATCTAGTGCCAGCTGGCAAATGACACCTATCTCTTCCACGATGCCCTCATTTTCATCCTTGTCCTCACTGAAAGCTGTGAGGCTGCATCATCAGAATTAGCTTGCTCAGTTTACTTGTCTGACCAGCATCCCAAGGAGCAACTGTCCTGGTATATTTGAAAGAAAGTAGCTTTCTATAGGTAACACTAACCCTCTGGTTCCCAGTGTGTGTAAGAGAAATTTGGTGTCCTTCAAGATAACTTGTATCTAGACAGTCAGGCCCAGGCTTGCTCTCATTGTTTCTTGAACTTGGTGAGGTCTTGGGGAACGGAAAGGGGGCTTTCAGCGACAGGATGTGTTACTGTCCCCCCATCTTTAGTGATGATATACATAAACAAGAAGCACACTGTGACTAGTGACCATGATTGAAGAGTTTAGTGTGGATATAAACATATACTAAATCCAAAATAACATGTAATAATTTTTTTTTTAAATTTACATTTTGCATTGAAAAGTATGCATTTGTTCTTTGCCCAGTGACCTTCACTCCTAGGGTTCCTAGGATCATTAGTAACTAGCACTAGGTTATTCTGGTTTTAGCAGGGCTGCCTTCTACAGCATTTGTGAATCACAGATTTCAGGAATTAGAAGACATAATGCTCCCTCATCCCTCCAACTGCCTTGTGTTTCATATGTGAAGTAATTCTCAAGATACTTCAGGTCCCACCAAATAGCAGGACAGAGCTGTGGACACCAAAGTTGTGGCATACTGGCCTGAATTCCTGGTAACTTTAAGTTGTTTAAAAACAAAAGAAATGAACAAACAAAACACAACAAGACCAGAATTTACTCAAGATTTATGAGTTATTTGTTGAGTAAAAACAGAATGCAGTGATTTTTATCTGGTTTTACCACAACAAAATATGGTATATGTTTTTTTTTTTCCAATGACAGGATTTGGAATTCAACTAGAGTAATCCTAGAAATATGTCATATCTTTGCAGCCCCTCTTTGGTACTTCTTTCATTTTTGGTTATAATGTTGGGGCAGAAATTCCACATCTGACGACAGCCCTTCATCCTGAAGCCTAATCAGAGTTTGCTTAATTGTTGTAGAATCCCTTGTGGTGTGCATAAGGTTTCAGGTCACACATTTAGGTACAAAAAAAGATAAATAAATAAAACTATATAATAAAAGTAATATGCAATTCTGGGTTTTCTGTTAAATTCAAGATTTTTCCCTCCTCCTCCTTCCTTGTCAGATGGATTCAACTGTGTAGAAGCTTCCTGTGACTTGAGGGGCTCTCTCTTCTACCGTCTGCCTTAGAACACCCCCACCTGGGCTCCTCATCACGAGAGCCTCTTCCCTTCCACATGAGCATCTCTTCTGCAGATATGGTCAAGGCCACTCCCTGGGAAGCACCCTTTGGCCTTGACTCTGAAGCTTTCTAGAACCTTGGCCTCATAGTTGAGGTGATGCAGCAAAATATTTTTGTTGCTATGGTGTGGATGTTGTTTGTTCCTCAAAGGTTCATGTATTGGAAGTTTGGTTCCCAATGTGGTACTGAGAGGTGGCAGGAAGTTTAAGAGATAGGGGTTAATATAAGGTTTTAAGGGCATTGAGGCACTGCCTTTAGAAAGCTTTAATGCTGGTCTCAAGAAGCAAGTTAGTTCTCGCAAGCATAAGTTGTTATAAAAGGACACACCTGACCCATGAATCCCTCTCTGGTTTTCTGTGTTGCCATGTGATCTCTTCTATATGTGCTTCCCCCATTGTGATGCTGTCTGCCATGAGGCTTTCATGGGAGCCAAGCAGAAGCTTATGCTATTCTCTTGAATTTCTGGAACTACAGCCAAATGAACCTCTTTTCTTTATAAAGTACTCAGTCATAGCTGTTTTGTTACAGAAACACAAAACAGACTAATACAGCCGTGTTCCATACCCATACAGAGAGCTGAGAATCTCTATGGGCCTACAGTGTTATAGAATAGAACTGTGGAATCATGGTTAAGAAGGACCCATCCTTGTTGCATATTTTTCTCGTGTATGGAAACTAGACAGGAAAAAGGGGGGGAAATGTGGGGCAGGGGATTCCATGAAAATCAAAGGGAAATCAGTGGAATAGAGGAAAGAGACTAGTGGGTAGAAGGAGGGGAGGGAAGAGGACGTGCTGGGGATTGATATTGGCCAAATTACTTTGATATATTGTGTTTGTATGAATATGTAACAACAAATCAACAAATCCCACCAGTTTGTATAATCATAATACACCAATAAAATGTGAAAAAAAAGAAAAAGAAGAAGAAAAGAAGAAGAAGGAGAAGGAGGAGGAAGAAGAGGAGGAGGAGGAGGAGGAGGAGAACCCATCCTCTGGGCTCCCATCAGTATCTAATTCTTTCTTCCTTCTAAACCTTCATCTGTTTTTCTAGCTTAGAAGATCTTTATCAAGTATTTTCCTAAAAACTTTCTGTCTTCCTTATGCCTCTGGACTTGCTTATTTACTTTAAACCATAAAAGCCAAGAATTTTTCATCTTTATATTCTGAACTGCTTGTAACCAGGGCAATAGCAAACTCATATCTGGGTACCTGGATCACAACAAGAGGCCTCAGAAACCACTAATTCATGCTATAAACCAATAAAGCAGGGCATATCCGTTAATCACTGTAAACAATCAACAAGTATGAAATTAGGGGATTTGTTCATTTTTGCGAAACAAATACTGAGTCAATATTTGACATTATAATGACATTTTTTATTCAAAACTAACTCTTTCACTGTAGCACATAAATACATTTCCCCCATAAAATGCTTTTAGTAAACCACTTTATGATATTTGTGCTGACCACATTTTAAAGAGTTTCAAGAGGATATGTTAAGATCCACAAGTCAATTTGGTTAGCCTGGGCAAGGGAACAAGGGTAACAGAGGCTTCTACTTTAATTGAAACAAACTTGGATTTGAAATAAAAGATGATTTACTTGCAGTGTTTCCTAAGAGCATGAGATTTACCTGAGAATATTTGTTCCCTGGAATCAGTCAGAGGAACTCTATGTTCTCTGGGAATTTTACACTCTCCTGAGACCAGAAGCCTTTGGTAGAAACTATATGTAGCATTGGCCTGGGTGTGGAAATTGTTATGTAATTATTTCCTTGATGCTTATTTTGTTCTATGACTTTTACAATATTGTAAAAACAAACACTGGAATCTCTGGGTTGTCTTTGGCACCACTTTGATAGCCCATATCAGGCAGTTTTAGTTATCAGCTTACCCAAAATAAAATAATTTTGGGCTTACACAGATGTGACTGATTTGATGACACAATCCTTTTCAGAAGTGATATTACTTTCTGTGCAATATCTGAGTGGCACTTCAACATGTATGCAGGAGGAAAATGTGGGCTATCCTTTGGAGAAAGAATTGGAAACCAGAGACTTCTGTTGAAACCACTGAGAACATCTCTGGATTTGTGCCAGTTCTGTAGTTGGAAATCATGGCTCTTTTCAAAGAGACTTTGCAGAGGAACCCAGTGAGGGGACTGCGAGCTGAACGGTGTCTGATTGTTCCATCTAAAGAATCACATTATCCTGGTGTGGTTTTGCTGAGTTCTTCGTACCTCTGTAGAGCCAGGGATATATTACACAGGCTTCATTACTTAAGAGTTTGGTTTTGACCTGGAGGAATGGATTTCAGTGTTTGGAACACCAACCATTGTAATGTCACGTGAGTCACTTCTGCTCCTTCACTAAGTTGAAACCTCTTTGAAGGCAAGGACCATGGCTCCCTTTGCTCATGACTTGCTATTAGCTTGTCCACTATATATGTCTACAATGTTTAGATGGAAGAATGGATGAGATATAGATTTGTATTCCAGTACACCTGTATCTTACACCGCTCTAGTCCTGAATAGTGCTTAGCATATATTGGTTGATCAATAGCAATTTGTTTATATCCATTATGCCAGCATAATTTACTCTGATTAAAAATATATAAGGAATCACATATGATATCATAGTTTTCCAAAGTCATTTGCAATCAATGTTATATTATTTGGTTTGATAGTAACATAACTTTTAAAAAGTCCCCTTCTCTCATCAAAATATAATAGTTTCTTTTAGGAGCATCATGGATTCAGTAGATGTCCAATGTAAGTTTATTGATGATGATGATGATGATGATAGTATCATTAGTTCAGATGTATTTAATTATCACAGTGACAAGCCTGAGGCTCATTGATGAACAGATGAACCATTGCAAGATGCTGAAATGCCTTCTGAATGAATGTGATTATTCCAGTAAAGTTGCACTGTGAAGTTCTTTTATTGGATTTCAAAATTTTAAATTAGTAATTCCTGTGGGTATATGCTGCACAGATCAGGATATTTGATTGACAGTTCAGGAGCTTGAGGTTTATCTCTTAATACCACCCTGTTCTTGGTCTCTGAGGCATGGGCTGGCTTTTCTGAACTTTTCTGTTTTTGTCAAATAATCACTGTTAAACCAGACAGTGGGTTGACAAATCAATGATTTAATTAATGGATGCCCGCTTTGTGCTTTCTTTTTCTGATTCTAATCTTAGCAAAGTGGAGTGTTCTGTGAACACTTTTGGAATGATTAGTACCAGGTTGTTCAGCTCAGATACAGACTCATCTCCTGTTTATTGAGTCCCAGTCCCATAGCTTCCTGGGCGCTTTCCCCAAATGCACACTCCTGTCCAACCCTTTATCACTCTGTGTCTCAAGGTTTATTACACACATTTTTCACATGTGGAAGCTAAGATTAGACTTGGAGATGTCAGACAACTTCCCAAGGTTGGGTCTTGCATGCTCAATTCAGATACCCCCTGCTAATTTTTGGCGGAATCCTTAGGGATGCAATTCTGGCAGAACTTTTGCAAACAGTTGAGAAAAAAAAGTTACCTGAGGAGGCAAAGTGGCTCTGTGATTGCAATATATAAAACAAGTCAGAAAAATTTCCAAATCAGCCACAAGCAGGACACAGTCGAGCACATCTTTCTAGGATTTTAATTGTTTATGCAGGAATGGGTGGCATTTATCTGCTATAATTTGTCAATTGAAAAAGCAAATGGTTTCAATTCAGTCATGGAAAACTGTATTTAGGAAAGAGTAATAGAATAATCACTGAAGCAAAATGTTATTGGAGACCATTAAGCAAGAATTTACAGGAAGGTGAAAGACAGGCTGTCCCCTCATCCTACACTGCAGTGTACTCCCTGGAAACTGCAAGCTGCCAATGAGAAAACAAGCTGAAATGCAAGGCCAGCCAATCACATGGCTGGTCACAGAAACAAAGGTATTATGTCTGCAGGGAAACAGGGAGGAGGGCTCAGATTGCACAGTGTGCTGAATCCAAACACCTGGTTACCCAGCAAAGAGGGGCATTTCATCTGAAAATTAGGACAGAGTACAGGACAAATCCAATTACAAGGCATTTTCCTTTTTTTCACTGCTACACAACATACTTTGCAATAGAAAGTAATCGACCCCAGCATGATCAGCTACGTATTTTAAGCAATAGAGAGGCTTGTAACAACTCTTTCTCCCTCCCTCCATGGATATTTCCTTCTATTCATTTCCTTACTCATACTACCCTCCTCCCCCGCATTTTATTCACCCATCCCTTTCTCTCCATTCTTCCATCCATCTATCCATCTATCTATCCATTCACCTATCCATCTATCTATCCATCCATCTACACACATATTAGCACACATTCAACAAAGGCATTTTTATTGTATGTGATGTTCTATGCAGAGGTAGGTTCTGTGGATAGTGCAGTTTATAAGAGCCTCATGGTTCCTGTTCCTCACGGAGTTTATATGCATCTTGGGTGGGTATAGACATGTGATCAAACATTTAGAGTTCTTCATGACTGGTTCATGATGTGCCTCCTTTGCAGAAACTTGAAGCCCTAAATGTAAGATTCCTAGCTAGTACTACTATTTCTGCTACTGCTGTGAGCACTGCACTTACGTAATGACTATGAAGTGCCTCATTGTTCTAAAGACTTCATGTGGAATAACTTACTTAATCCTATAATGACTTTATAAAGTTCTTGCTGGTTTTATCCCTTTATAAAGGAGAAAACTGGGCTGCAGAGAGATGAACTGATCTGCAGGAGGTACCCTAAATCATGGCAGAGGGCAGCACATACTTAGATACAATTAACCACCCAGTTCTCCTCCCTCCTGACTTGCCCTGGGTTTCTTTCTTGGCCTTTTTGTGTTTGTGCTATATCCTTCAAAAAGCAACTTGAGATATGCATAGTGTCTTCATCAAGGAGCCTGGGCTATGTTGTTAAGTAAATAAAATATCACCAAAGTTATGATTCCCCTTATTTCATTTGTTTCTCCATCCAAGCAATGGACAGGACTGGAGAAGCTCCAGGACTCATGAGTCAAGGCATTCAGAAAACTCAGAAAACCTCCCAGATCAGCAGTAATTGGACTGCATTTGCCAACAACATCTGGCAACAATGAGAAAGAGGCATAGCAGCTTGGGCTTAGGAGCTAAGCAAACCCTAATTTGCAGGATGAAGTCCAACAATGGTAAACTCTACCACGGTTCAGTGATCCTGGAAAACAGTGATGATTAAAAACTTCATCTCCCACCCATTCATGTTCTAGGGAATGACCTGTGTTCCCCATTGGACTTAGATGACTTATGATGTTCCACTGTTTATGTCAAGGCCATACAGATCCACGGACTTCCCATCCTTTGCTTTATGGGTGATTAGGTGAACTATTTGTCCCCACTGATCAGTCAAACCAAAATGCTTGTTAACCAGAATCAGGTCAGCTTCTCTGCTTTTCCCAGCCCAACCTCAGCTTGAGCCATCACATAGCCCCTCCTCAATAGCCCCTTCTGACAGCAGGCTGACCTCAAATCTTCCCAGATCTGTCTCCAAAGAGTCACCCTTCCACCCCCACAATTGATACCTTCTCCTCTTGTTTATTCCTCTTTATAAAACAAAAGCCCTGTTTGCTTAAACCTTGAGATGCTTGCAGACGGTCACAGTAATTTCACCATGGCAGGGATCTTTCTTCCCTTTGCAATATCCTCTCAAATACAGTCTCACCTTGACTGAGTTCAGATTTGTTTTCTTTTGACAAGACATATCCCTGGCTGGAAGGTCCTGCATATGTGTGTCTCTGAGACTTGAAGAGTTTATCTTTGATCAGTTGCTGTTGTGAGGACTGGGTTGCTAGGCTGATTGAGTGTTGGTAGGCAGGGTTTAAGAGGAGAGGAAGGAAGGAAGGAAGGAAGAAAGAAAGAAAAGATAGGTAAGTAAAGACAAATTCTGGTAAACTGTCTTATATTCTAAATGGACTCTTGAGGACTTCAACATAGAGAGGGTGTTCCTATAATCAGCCTTTGCTTCTAACTTTATTGAGAGCATTGAGATGTCTGGTGAGGACTCTTGAGGCTCCCAGGACTCCATCCTTCAATTGCAGGTTATTAAGCAAGAAGATTGTAAGACCTGTATTTCTGGACAGAACTTCAGTCAGGCTTGCTCAGTGTCTACTCATGGTGGCTTGCCTATGTTTGTATTATCTTTTCTCTTCTTGCATTATTTTCACATGACTCTCTCCTTCCATGGAGTCCACATCACCCACACCTTCCCTGCCCCAGCATAGACTCCCTACTATGTCAACCAACTATAGTCTTGCTTTCCTGATAAACCTGGGTTTGACCTCCAGCCTGGTTTGTTGTCTCTTTCTTCTCCCCAGAAGGAATTCTCCCATAACTAACCTCCATGTTGGCCACCCTCCAGTCTTACCCCCATACCTGTAGAAACAAGATCATCTGGGATGCCCATTATCAAATTGAGCTTTTCTTATTTGTACTCAGCATTCAATGTGATTCTTGAGATGTTTTCCATTCTTTGATTAAAATCATATTACTCTGGTGCCCTCAAACATGGTAGGAAAACATGCTACCATGGAGCTACACCCCAGCCCCAGCCTAGCATTTTTAGGATTCTTCTTTTCCTTTTCTTTATTCTAACAATTCTCTTTCCTGGTCTGTCCTCTCTCTCTACATGTCTTCCCTCAGAAACCTCAAACCTACTGTCTCACAGTCTTAGCCATTATTTCTACCAATATGATTCCAACTTGGCTTATTTTTTTTTAATGTTCTTTTCAACATTTAAGTTCTGTACTTCCTCTCTGTTGTGCTTTTTTTTATTAAACTCAAACCACCATAAATCAAACTTCCTTTTTCTACTTCTACCTGGCTCCCTCCCAGATGAAATAAATGGTCAAAGGAGCCTCCATATGTTGAATATTTGAATCCAAGGGGGGTTCATTAAAAAAAAGATGACAGTAGAGTCCTTGTTCTCCCCATGGAGGTCTGGTTTACTTTTCCGGCTCCTTTGCCCCACGGTGAACTACGGTTCACGCTGGTTTCTTCTCTTCCCTTACATAATCATCTTGCTGTCCTGGTTTCCTCCCATCCATTCACTGTCGCCACTCTAACCCAAGTTACCATTACTTCAAATCTTAATTCAAAAACATCTTTTGATGGAATTTCTGCTTGTCATCTTTTCTATCTACCATGTTATCCAATACACCCATTGGATATTCCTTAAAATAAAACATTCATCATCCATGTCTCCTTTGCTTAAACAACCATTGATTACCTTGTCTGTTATTGCAGGTTCTAGAAAATATGGCTCCAACTCACAGTTCCAACCACATTTCTGTCAGCTATCTCTACCTCAGCCAAATTCGGGAACTCTTTGGCTGTTCTTTCAACCACCACATCTTTACCATAAACTTCATGCTACCTGAAGAGCTTTCCCTGTGATTCTTCATTATATCAACCAAATCCCATCCATTATTTAAAAACCATGAATAAGATCTTCAATAATAAGAACTTCCATGGGTATTCTTCTCAGTGTCCACTCATCATCTAGAAAAAAAAAAAAAAAACAACACTTTTTTTTTTCTTGGCACTGGGGATTTAACCCTGAGGTACTTAACCACCGAGCTACATCCTGGTACTTTTTTTTTTTTAATATTTATTTTTCAGTTTTAGGTGGATATAATATCTTCATTTTATTTTTATGTGGTGCTGAGGATCAAATCCAGTACCTCATGTGTCTTAGGCAAGAGCTCTACCACTTGAGCCATAACCCCAGCGCCCCAGTCCTTTTTATATTTTATTTTGATATTTTATATTTTATTATTTTTATATTTATTTTATATTATATTTTCGCTAAGTTGCTGAAGCCTCCCAAATTGCTGGGATTGATGTCCTATTGTGTTTGGCTTTTAGGAAATATTTTGAAGCAGGTAGACCATTAGCTCACAAATATTAGTATGTGAAATGGAGTTAAACTTGTATATGATAAGAGCTTATTAAAAATGTAGTATTTGTGGGAGGGAAACAGGGGTGTAGCTCAATGGTAGAGTACTTGCCTAGCATGTGCAAGGTCCTGGGTTTGATCTCTAGTATTACAGAAAGGAAAAAAAAAGTATTTGCAGGTCTTTTGCAAGGGTTGGATATTTTATTTATTTATTTACAAGGGCAAAACTTTTTATTGATATCAGTAGAGAAGATTTACAAGATTTTGCTCTGACATATAATCTTTTTAAAAATTGCTCTAATTAGTTATATATGACAGTAGAATGCACTTTGACACACTGTACACAAATGGAGCATAACTTCTCATTTCTCTGGCTGTACATGATGCTGAGTCACACCAGTAGTATAATCATACATATATATAGGGTAATAATATCTGTCTCATTCTACTATCCTTCCCATCCCCACTGCCTCACCCATCTTCTCACTCCCCACTACACAATCCGAGATTTCTTCATTCTTCCCTATCCCGGCCCCCACTATGGATCAGCATCTGCTTATTAGAGAAAACATTTGGACTTTGATTTTTTGGGACTGGATATTTCACTTAGCATGATGTCTAGTTCAATCCATTTATCTGCAAATGTCATAATTTTATTCTTATTTAAGACTGAGTAATATTCTATTGTGTATATATACCACATTTGCTTTATCCATTCATCTGTTGAAGGGCATCTAGGTTGGTTCCACAGTTTAGCTATTGTGAATTGAGCTGCTATAAACATTGATGTAGCTCTGTCACTGTAGTATGCTGATTTTAAGTCTTTTGGGTATAAACAAGAAGTGAGATAGCTGGTCAAATGGTGGTTCCATTCCAAGTTTTCTGAGGAATCTCCATACTGCTTTTCAGATTGGTTGCACCAATTTGCAGTCCTACCAACAATATGTGAGTGTGTCTTTCCCCCTACATCCTCACCAGCATTTATTATTGCTTGTGTTCTTGATAATTGCCATTTTGACAGAATGAAATGAAATCTTAGAGTAGTTTTGATTTGCATTTCTCCAATTGCTAGAGAGGAACTTTTTTTTTTTTTATACGCTTGTTGATTGATTGTATTCTTCTGTGAAGTGTCTGTTCTGTTCCTTAGCCCATTTATTGACAGGGTTATTCATTTATTTTTTGGTGTTACATTTTTTGAGTTCTTTATGTATCCTGGAGATTAGTGCTCTATCTGAGGTGAATGTGGTAAAGATTTTCTCCCATTCTGTAGGCTTTCTCTTCTTTATTTTATTTTTTGATGAACCTACCCACTGGATTCAAATGTGCAGTATGTAGAGACTATTTGACCATTCTTTAATCTTGTTTGTGTTTCACTTTTCATGTGTTGGGTATTTTTATGGCACTAACATGTGTAAGCTGCTTCAGAGTAGGATCCAATGTTCATCTACCACAACAAGGCATCCTTCTAGGGACATAGGAGTACAAGGGGGAGAGAAGCTAGGTATTATTTACACTTATAAATAACTCCAAATCAGCTTTACTGACACAACTTGTTGTTACAGATAAAATTCTCTTTATTCCTGAAGGAATTTGTTTTTCATTCATTTCAGACATTCACTTAATAAACCTTTACTGGCCACCACCATGTCCCAGGTGAGTATAGAGGCGAGTTCATTCTTAGTAAGAGGAGACTCCCCATCCTAGGTAACAAAATTTCTGTTGGTCAATATGAACAAAATCCTATGGAGGTCCAGAGGTGAAAGCAATTAATTTTTCCTTGGAGAGTCCAAAAATTCTTCAACCAAGAGGTAACATGGGTGACATTTGAAGAGAGGGAAGAGGAAGGAGGGAGGGATGGAGAAAAAGAAAAGGTGGAGAGGGGGAGAGAAAGGAAGAAAGATGGAGAGAAAGAGGCAGTGTATCTGAGGAGAAGGAAAACTGATAGAGATTAAGAAAGGTCAACAATCAGTTGCAGAGAAGAATAAATGGCCCCAGGTGGCTAGAGCTAGGGTAGAAGGGAGTGGTGGTGCAGGGAAGGTTATGGGAGACAGGGAAGCCTCATACTACAGCTCTTACCTTGGGCATTGTGTAGGGCCATGTAAAGGCTCTTGAGAAGGGGAAATACTATATTAAAATGTGATTCAGGATCATATATCTGACCACAATATCGAGAGTAGGTTGTAGGGGAGATTTTGCAGACTGAGAAAATGACCATGAACTGTCAAAAGGAACCAGAGAAGGAAGATGAGCCTTAATCCTCTGAGTGAGAGTGGAGATCCTGAGCAGAAGGCAAAAGTTGAATGGGCAAAGTTTGGTTCTGACCTAGTACAGGCAACTTACTCCTACTACCTTCCCCAGCTCTTGTCAAAGACTTGGCTCCAATTTTTCAGGCCACTGGGTTAGTACATTTGATTTTCCTATCTACAGTTTCTGCTTCCATTGATTCAACCAACCACAGAATTTTTTTTTAAAAAAATTGCATGTGTACTAAACACAGACTTTTCTTATCATTTTCCCCTGAACAATACAGTGTAACACCTATTTACAGAACATTTAACTAACTAACATTTAATTAAGTATTTAAGTCATCTAGAGTTGATTTAAAGAATACAGGAAGATCTACTGTGTAGATTATGTGCAAATATAAAACATAAAATTGTTTCATATAAAGGACAAGAGCACCCAAGGATTTTGGTATCCTGGAGGTGGGGGGACCCTGGAACCAGTCCCCCACAGATACCAATGGATGGCTGTAGTGGTATCACTGATGAAGACAGGACCCCAAAGAGATACAGATTTGTGGGGAAGTAAAGTGAACATGCCTTTTGACTCAACTTGGATTGCCCACAAGTGACCCCGATGAAGTGTTCAGAGGCACCAGGAAAATGAAGAATGAATGTTAACTTGAGTCACAAAAAAGGAGGAAATAGTCAAAGCTCTGAGAAGGGGTGAGATTTGGAGAAGATGTTGAAATAAGAAGAATGTTGGGTTTAGAAATATCTATATTCAGCAAGAAGAAAATGAATGGGCTTGAGTTTTATTTTAGTCTGTTTTCTGTGTCTCCTGTTTGGAATACTAATAAATAAATGAATCATATGAAGAAAGAGGATAAATAAAGTTTATTAAGAGTTTACGAGTTAAACAATTAGCACCAAAGCAGCAGTGGTGGGTCATAAGTGGTGGATGGGACGATAGACTACAAAGAGGCTTCCTGAAGTGTAGAATTTGGAACAAGAATCTTTATGCATCATCCATTATTTAAGAAGAGAAGAGACTGAGAATATTGCGGCTATCTAGCGGTAGTATGTTCAGGGAAGAAACTGTTGAGAAAGGAGGAGGCCTGCTCCCAGCCCTCTGGGGTCCGCTGGCGGAGGACAGGCCGCGGCGCCACCCTGCAGACACCTGGGGCTCTATGGCGACTGCCCACAGGCTGGGCCTGGCTGAGAAGGACCTGGAACCTCTCCTCACCTGAATGACCTGACAGCGGCAGCGACCTGAAGGATCCGGGACCCCGCGACCGCCACTCCAGCCCAGTTTGGTGGGTCCCCGGCAAAGCCACCGCTGAGGACGTGGAGCCTTCAGGTGGCTGAGGGCGCCGGACGTGGTGGAGGCTCATGGGCATCTCAGGCACGGGAAGGCGAGGGGGCCAGCGAGCTCGGCCATATGGGGCCCTCGTGAGCTCTGGGTGGCTCCACCAGACCGCACCCAGGCCAAGGGGGATGAAGACCTTAGAGGCCCTGGAAGGTGCGCGAAGCCCCAGACCAAGACCAGTGGACGGTCTGTGGTTCTTGAGCAGTGGTCTTCCTTCTGCCCAAGAGAAACTGGAGGAACCCACCACGGGTGCCAATTGGAAGTGCCCGTCACCTTTTGGGAAGACTTACTGGCTGTTTATAGAAGGCTTGTGTAATGACATGGAAAAGCTGCTCTCAACTCTGCCCCAACCTTTTAAAACTTCTGCTACACCTAGATGTAAAGAGGTTGTGGGCATATGATTGAATTAGAAAATAACACGGCTTGTAAATGTCCATTTGTTTTCAGCGATCAGGAAAGAAGTGTCTTCTGGAAGTGACTTTAAAATGGAATTGGTAGACACCTCTAGGAGCGACACTTGTCCACACTTGTTCAGTGGGTTAGGGGACATGGAGGAGACTTCCACCATGAGAAGGTGGTGCTCCTGGGCCAGACTGGTTATATGTGAAAGATGTTTTTGTATTATAACCATTGTTTTGTGTGTGCGTTTTCTTCCTCATTGCTGTATATGCACTTGACAATACTCACTACTTCTTTTTTGAAATATTGAGTCTTTCTAGATGTTCTAAAGTCCCTGATGGATGTTAAAAGTGTAAGTGGTAAAGTATAACACATTTTGTAAATTTCTTTCTTTTAGCATTTTTATGAATTTTGGTGGTGGGTGGGGGGGCCATGGGGGGGGGTTAGCGAGCAATATCCAAAGCCTCCTGTTGGGTGGTACGCATTGAGTGCTGGTTTTCTGGAACCCTTTGCCAATATACTTATAATGAGGTGAGAGTAACCACTGTTCCTTATGTCTATGTGTTTAATTTTACTTTTCTGTGTACATAGTATATATAAAGGACAAACAAGTCCTAAAATATATCTACTCTTTCTAGATGTTAAAGAGGTTGAGAGTGTATGACAAAAGTAGAATTAGTAAGCAAAATTTATATGTTTGGTGTTAAAATTCCTAGTAAAGATTGTCTTCTGAAAATTTGAGTATTACAGCCCACTAGGTCAGTGAAGGACCAGAATGCTTATATATATATATAGAAGACATTTTCAAATTAGAACTATTGTTACACATGTGAAGTTTATTCAAGACTATCATGTACACAGTGGACAAGTTGAGTCCTTACTTGAAACATCTAGTCTGTCTAGATGTTCAGAAGTGCCCAGTGTATGTTAAATGTAGAGCTAATAAAATATCAAACTGTAAATATCCTTTTTTGCTAAAATTCATACGAAATATTGTATTTGGGGAATGAAATTGTTAAACCACCTCTGTGAGCAGTACAGTACTGTCTGTACTTGTTCAGTGATGTGGAGGAGGGAAGCAATTGTAAAAGGTAATATTTTAGTGTGTTGGTAGTTGGACATTTTCAGACATAAGTTTTCTGTATGTTTTGTGCATTTTTTTGATGTGTATATAGCATATATAATGGAAAAATGAGTCCCAACTTGAAACATTTAGTTTCTAAATGTTAAAGAGGTTTCCAGTGTGTTACCAAGTATTTAGTAAAATTGGCACATTTTATACATGTTATGTTGAAATTCATAAGAAAGCTTGTCATTTGTAAATGACTTCTGGGTATGAATTTGTTCAACTGTCTTTAAGCATTAAATATGCCTGTACTTGTTCACTGGACTGAAAATAGAGAGAAGGAAGTGAGGAGGGAAAGGGTTAATGGCAAAATGGTCATATTAAAGGATACCTCAGATTATAGCCGTTGCCATGTGTGCATTTTTTTTTTCACCAGCCCTGTGCGCAGTGGACACGATTTTATGTGGAATATCTAGTCCTTCTATGTATTTATAAGTGCTTGATATGTTTAAAAGTAGAAATAGTAGAATAAACTTTTTATAAATAAATTTTAGAAGTGATGGGAAATAACGTGTTTGGAATGTTAAACCACCTCTGAGCAGTATACTGTCTGTACTTGTTCATTGGTTTGAGGCCGGGGACAGGGGGGCTGCAAATGTTGTTTTACTAGAGTGTATTAGACAATTTCAGCTTACCCTTTGCTCTGTAAAGTGCATTTCACTTAACTTTTCTGTACTGTATATTTTGTGTACATACTAGCCAAGGAGTCCTAATTGTATAGTATCTAGTCTCTAGATATTATATTATTGTTATATTTTATATATAATATATTATAATATATAATATGTAACTATATTGTTGCCATGTTAAAAAATAAACCATTGTTTATAATATAACTGGTGATAGTCCATCCAGAAAGCAAACCTCCTCGTATATAAAAAAATTAAGTTTTCCACTGTCAGAACATCCTTTCCATGTTCTCCAACCCACTATACACCACTTGACCCCTCTGCTGGGAAGAGGGGACCTGATACATCCTCTCACTCAACACTCATTCTACCCAAATGATTAAGACCCATCAGAAGAAACGGAAACTTGTTTTCCTCCGAACTGCAACAGTGAATAAGCAGTTCCTTTCAGCTGATTCAAAAATGTTCTTACCCAGGAAATGGAACTCCCAAAGGGCTTCTCTGGAAAACAGATTCATTCATAGTCTGCTGCCCTCAGCCTGCTATCACTCAGCCTGTCCACAACATCCCTGCTCAGCAGCTTCTGGTTTGTACGCACACAGAAGGTGCCTAAGTCCCTAAACAAGGGTGGGTGGGGAGTTTGGCAGCCACATGCTTTGACATGCCAATGTCCCTGGAGAGGGGTGTCCCCAGTGCATCAACCCAGGAGAGGTGGTTCAATACAGCTGGGAGACTGGGGATAACCAGTTCTCCTTCCTTACCTTCTGAGCGGCATGTGACTACCCTGTAAGGAAACCATGGAAGAACCAGGGAAGAGGTGCTGAGGTTTCATTGAGTTAATGCCTCCAGCTGAGAGTGGTGAGAAGAACTGGTGGAATTGGCCACGTTGCAAGGTCCATGTCATCCTACTCTCTGATTTGGAGGGGAGTGATTGATGGAGAAGGCTTTCCTCCCCAACCTTCCCTTGGGGCTTGTGGCAAAGATCCTCTGGTTATCACTGGGAGCCCAAATCACCTACACTGGACTTGAGTTCATCAGCTTCCTTCTGCTACTGATGGATTTGCTGCTCAGGGGGGACCCTGGCTGCGGGCTCAAGCTGAACGCCTGTGCAGCCATTGCCTCCGTTTTGTTAGCATGGCCTGGGTTTCCTTCCCCTGCTGCCTGGCATTGCCAAGGTGGTCCTGGAGTTCAAATACAGACATAGTAAGAGCTTCAAAGAAAACTGGAGCTGCCTACCCCATCACCATTGGTGCTTCCCTCAGCAGCAATCATGTACGGCTCACCACAGAGGTCCTCTCACAGGCTACCACCAGTACCACAACAGCCCATCCATTCCCTCTCCGAAGACGCTGACTTCTATTCAGCACTATAAGACCAGAGATTTCAACAAGGGACCAGCCAGGAGCTGGAAAAAGTGGTTGGGTCATCCATAGAAGAGCAGTGCTAGGAGTTAAGTGGATTTGGAGAGCCGGCTGAGCCCTACTTTGCATGTGTTTGCTCATTATCAATATCTGCTTAAGCCAAAAGGAAAGAAAATTAAGCTTATAGCTATATCTTGTATGTAATTTTTTAAACTGAAAGCTAAGGTAAAGCAAAATAGGAAAAAAAAAAAACCAAACATTGATTTGCTCAAATTGGCAGGCAGTTTAAGTAATGATAAATGATAGCAGAAATCTTGACCTCCAGCCATAACCTGCATTCTACGTTCCCAGTTGCAGGCATTGTTGCACTATATACAGCTCATTTAGCCAACATGAGAGTAGAATGCTTTATATTCATTTTCTTCAAAGGAGACTAAAGTCTACAATACTTATTTCTTGTCCTACATTTTCTTTCTGGTATAAAGGAAACTTTTAACGACCTCAGTAGCATTTTAATTACATAGAGGACAAGGGTCATGTGTCTACAGAGACATATGTGATTTCACACAACACTTCTCATTCCCTAACTTTATGTTTCTAGGCTCTTTAGGTCATTTGTGATAAAATGTCTTATGCATATTAGCTATTAAACTGCCTTTTATTGCAAACAATTTCTCATTTCACATCTATCATCCCCATATAGTGATTAAGAAATATTAGAAGCATGAAAATGTGGGGGCCGTTGGGGTGTATAATACACTGTCAGCATCAGAAAATTTCTATATTCAATTTCATTAGCGCTTGTTCAGTATCCACAATGGAAAAGGCATCTCTGAGGTATACTTACTTGGTGGAACCAAAAGTAAGACATAGCTGATTCAAGAGGCATCTGGTCCAACATATTAGCTCCATGTTTTGGCTCATTGCCTCCAACACAAAGATGACACACGGTGAGGAAAAAGAACAGAATGTTTTCACACACATTACTTCATGTGATCGTCTTAAGAAGTCTGTGAGGGAGATGCATTTTCTAGGTGGTGGAGTGTGGAGCAGGGCTCTCACCCATGTTTGCTGGCACCTTTGGCCTGATTATGTTACTTAATGCATATGTAAATGGTGTGTGTTCATTTGACAAGAGTATTCTTCCATGAGAAACAAGAAAAATCAGAGAGCTAACTCACAGGTAACTGTTAACCTATTGAATCTTTGTGCTAAAATGGTAAAAAAAAAAATGTTCTTTTTGTTTTAAACTTAAGCAGTTTTTAAAACTGTATGAACAGCAACAAAAAAATTCCATTGATAAAATTCTTGAATATTTTGTTGCTTTGTGACATTTTTCTGTATTGTCTGGGTGACATTTTCCTTTATTCTCCATTCTCTTCATAATTCATTGCCCTTTTCTGCCATTTCTTTTGCATAGCATTCTGTCTTTGGGTGCCTTTAATTTCTACATTAAAGTTCAGAGCTGATGATGGTAGGTACTCCAGCTCTGCTTTCTTGGTACTGTAAATGTGCCTGTACCAAATGCTGGAGCCTGAGAGTAATAAATTTTCTTCATTACCTCCTGCTGTGGTTTGAATATGGCCTGTACCCACCTCAGATTGATGTTTAATTCTTCAATGCAACAGTGTCAGAAAGTGGAGTCTTTGGGAAGTGATTGAATTATGGGCGCACTGCCCTCATGAATGATTAACGATTTTCTCAAGAGACTGGGTTAGTTTTTTGGAGACTGGATTAGGTCTCAAGGAAGTGAGAAAGGTCTCACAGCACTGGATTAGTTACTTCCAGAGCAGTTTTAAAAAGCAAGCCTTGCACCTCCTCTAGTCTCTCCTGCACATGTGCTCTTTTCAAATGCTCCTGCTTCCTATTTTTGCTTCTCTATCATGATATGACTTAATGTGAGACCCTCAATTGAAGCTGATCAGTTGTGGCTGCCCAATCAAGGACAGAACTATAAACATAAATAAATATATTTTCTTTATAAATTACCCAGGTATTTTCTTATAGTAACACCAAACAGATTAAGACATATCCTAAAACAGACTTCACGTACAGGGAATGTCCTAGGCCACTGGGATGCATCCAACTAGTGAGTCTTTTCATCTCAGACCTGAATCCTCATTACATGAATTATTGGACTGTGCAATGTAATGGTTTATTAACTTTCTGTTACTGTAACAAAATAACTGATATAATAATCTTAAAAATAGGAAAGGTTTATTTTGGCTTACAGCTTTACAGGATTCAGTCCATGGTCACCTGGCCCCATTACTTTTAGACCTATAGCAAGGTAGCACATCATGATGAGAGTACATAGTAGAGGAAGCCTGTACAACTTTTGGCCAGGAATGAAAGAAACAAACTAGGGTTCCAAAATCTCCTTCAAGAGCACACCTCCAATAACCTAATTCTCATTTCCTAAAGGCTCCACTGCCTCCCAATAGCACTGTGGGCTAGGGACAAAACCTTTAGCACATGAATCTTTGGGGAAAGTTTCAGATTCTAACTACAATAATAATGAAAGATTGTGTAATCTTTGGGAAAAAATGAATGGTCCAAGAGAATTGTTCTGTAAAAAATGAGTTGAATACTTTTGAAAAACTGGACACTACCACTGTTGAGTGGGAAAGGTGATGTTAAGGGCAGGAAAAACTTAATACGGGAAGATTCCTCACTCAATTGCTTTATAAATGTCTTTAAATTTTTCACTTAAGAGATCCCAAATTGGTCAGCAAAAATTAAATTTTATGGGTGTGGTTAATGCAAGATAAACAAAGAAAGACAATCATATGCAAAGTGAAAATCTTGCCAGATGTGGTGGCTTGCATCTTTAATCCCAGCTACTCAGGAAGCTGAGGTAGGAAAATCGCAAGTTCAAGAACAGCATCAACACCTTAGAGACCCTGTCTCAAAATGAAATAAAAAGTGCTGGGAATGTAGCTCAGTGGTAACGCAGCCCTGGGTTTAATCTTCAGTACTGGGAGTGGGGGAAGGAGGGAGTAAAGATCTCAGTCTAAGGCAAAGATTTTTTAATGAATACACATTTGCATATTTGGATTTAAAACCTTTTTCAAAGAATGTTTCAATACTTATAGTAACTTTTTTTTTTCCTTTGGTACAGGGGACTGAACTCAGGGTCACTTAACCACTGAGCCACATCCCCAGTCCTATTTTGTATTTTACTTAGAGATGGTTTCACTGAATTGCTTAGTGCCTCACTTTTGCTGAATCTGATTTTGAACTTGCCATCCTCCTGCCTCAGCCTCCTGAGCCGCTGGGATTACAGGCATGTGCCATCCACCCGGCTTAGTAATTTCTTGATTTGTGTGACTTTTAAAAATTAATGAAGCAGACACTGATCCCAGTTGGTGGGACATTAGGGCTCCATATGTCAGCTCTGATTGCTACTCTTTGTAGAAATCAGAGAGCCATCCCAGGGCTTCAGAGACAGTCACCAGAGCATTAGCATTTTTTTCAAAGCCTTTACTCATCTTCATTTCCCATATTTACTTAGTAATCTGCAGATTCTTCCTATAAAACCTTGCAAGAATTATTTGAAACCAACTCTCCTTCATCAACTGTTTCTGTTTCTTTCCTTGCTACCTTAACTTACTGTTAATTTACTATTAATGTTTATGTCAATGTTTGCTATCCATTATTTTCTTGTTTAAAGCTTCTTCAACTCCTACTCTTTCTAAATCCATCCCCCAAAGAGAGATTCATCTCCATAATTTTCTGTTTGTGGCATCAATCTCATTTCCCCAGTGTTAAATTGGGACATGGCAAAGCAAATAGCTTCAGGAAGGATCTGAACCGCTAGAATAAGAGAAGTATTAAAGCAAAATAAAGTAAAATAAATCCTTGTTTTAAACAAGAGGGTCTAAAATAGCATGTGAAAGAAGTGTTGAATGTTGAATTACAGATTATGATTTGGCCTTGAATAACATCTGAAAAGAAACTAGGCTGACTTCTAAATGGAGTCTTAGAAAAAGTTTAAACATGGCTAGAGAAACCAGCTCTAATGCTTGCCAAGAAAGCTCTGGGGTGATGGAGGCTATATGAAAATTGGCCTCCTCGTCTGATTATGAAAGTCAGCTCTGTTGCAGGAAGGAAATTTGCCACAGGGTATCTTCATATACAGAATACATCTTCAGAGTTAGAGGAGGGTTCTGGGCGACTGGGACAGGAACACTTTTTCTTCTATAACAATGTAAATTTTGCTATGAGCTTTCCTGGAGATGACAGGTTCACAGGATTTTATGCTTATTTTAAAATATAAAGATTTCATCTCATTTGCTTCTGAGACTTGTCAACTCAACTGGTATGAGCCATTGGGTGAAGAAACTTGCTATTCCCCTGTAACAGGGCATGCTCTGCCCCAGTGAAACTCAGTAGGCTTACAGGGGTGAAGAGATTAGGAAGTGGATATATGGGTGTATGAGTTGTATTCCTATTAGTCTCAGGTTCATGGTGATAGCTCCTACCAATAGTACTTCTACTTTTTAGAGGGATAATCAATGCCTTGAGAAGGCATGTATCTTGGTAGAAACAGAACCAAAGATATTGCTATAATTTCTATTTGAATTTTCCTCCAAAGTCATATGTTAAAGGCTTTATCCCCAGTCTTTGGCACTATTGGCAAGTGTGGAACCTTGGTGAGGTGGGGCCTGGTCGGGAGGAAGTTAGGTCATTGAGGGTGTGCCCTTGAAGGAGCTATTTGGACCCTGGCCCATTCTTTCCTCTCTTTGTTTCCCAGCTGTCATGAGGGGAGCATCTTGTTCCACCATGCACTTTCCACCATGATGTTCTGCCTCACCACCAGCCCAAAAGCAATGGGACCAAGTCACCAAGGACTGAAACCTCTGATACCATGAATTCAAATAAACCTTTCCTCTTTTTAAGTTGATTTATCTTAGATATTTGTTATAATAATGGAAAACTCACTAATGAAGGTACTTTATCCAACCTCCCTGTGGCATTTGTATTTTTCCATCCCGCTTCACAAGAAACTATATAATTAGCACATCCCTGAACTATAATCTAAAAGAGTGAGCTTTGTGTTGTGCAGGTGAATGACTGTGTCTGAAAAAGAAATGTTCTACTCTACACCTGAGCTCTACTTATAAGAATGCAGTAAGATGGGATGATAGTCTTGAGCTCACTGAACAAAGGGTTGACTTTCTCACTCTATATATTTTGTGCTCAGTGAGCTAATATCTTACTTCTTAAAAATACATTACTATGGTGAACAATTAGACTAAACACAGTTCAACAGTATATCACAGGTAAAAAGCAACATGTCAATCACCATGTGAAATGAAATGTTAGAGAAACTGAGTCCCTTTTCTTTCGTTCTTGTACTTTACAAAGTGCTGAGCTACATCTGCAAGGTTAGCTTGCCTGATGACAGATTTTTGCATTAATAAGTAAAACAAGTCCTTTATCATACTGGTACTTTCAACAGTTAAATTTAGAGTTCTAGAATCTCAAGGAAAACACTTTTGGGTTTTTTAAGCTCGATCTTTTACAAACTTGTGATTTTTTGGATCTCTATTTGTAGGGTAGATTCAATTTTTCTTTCATCTGCATTTCCATAAACATGTAGACATGCACATAAATTATGTGACTTTCTCTTTCCTCCTGTGCTTAACTTCTGCCTCAATATTCCTCCTTAAAATTAGAGAAAGGGTAGTGAGAAGGTCTACAATGCTGTTTTAGATTTCATTTTCTTACATTTAGATTACATTGTCTTAGAAAGTAATGGGGAAGGAAAGTTGTCAATTATTAATATATATCTTCATCTTGAAGCACAGACATACACACCGAGGAATCATTTTAGTGGTTCAGAAACAGTCTCTATACAAAGGCAACTCTGATTCTATCCTCAAATTTCACTGAATTTTCAATTAAAACAATGAACTTAGGTATGTATGGTAGAATCAGGGTCAAGTTCATCTCATCCATTTGCTTTCTGGTATAGACTATGGAATCAATTTACTGACATATTTATTAGTGTAACTTTAATTTTTCATCTTCTCAATCTTAAAAACAGAACTGATGATTTTTATATCTAATTCAAAAATAAGTACTGTACCAAAACAGCTTTCCTTTGACTTTATAAGTTTGTTGGAGCTTTGGGAGATAAAATGACTTATGTAGCCTTTTTTGCTACATAAAAGGATCTATATTCCTTTCCCCCACAAAAAATTTGTGCCTTGGATTTTTTTTTTTAATCTTTTAAGGATAAATCAAATGCCAAGGATTTTTGTGGCATATATAACTTTTAAGTTTTATGTAACTACACTGTTAGCATTTGCTAATGAATATGGAAAATGAGAAATATATACATGAAAAAATTTTAACAATGTTAAATAAAACCTTCAATGAAAGTTTATAAAGTGCAGGTAAGGCATATTTAATGTACTGGGTAAAATTAAATCCAAATGTTAGAACCTTAATTTTTCTTTACATAGTTTTTTTTTTTTTTTTTTTTTTTGTACTGGGGATTGAACTCAGGGGCATTCGACCACTGAGTCACATCCCCAGCCCTATTTTGTATCTTATTTAGAGACAGAGTCTTATGAGTTGCTTAGTGCCTTGCTTTTGCTGAGGCTGGCTTTGAACCCTCGATATTCCTGCCTCAGCAGGGATTAAAGGTGTGCACCACCAGCTGCATAGTCCTTTTTTAAAGTGAAATTATTCTTCATTATCTCAAGATTTTGTAACTTGTTTTTTGACTGGACTATGAAGTCAAGATGGTCTTGAGGCCGTCTTCTGCCTTCTAGCTAGATTATTATAATCCCCTCTGTTTAGGGAGAAAGAATTGTTGTAGCTGTTTTTTAAGCACACTTTCTTTTTCTGGTAATAGCAATTGACACCAACAAAACTGCACCAACATCATTATTTATCGATATCAATCTTTCTGATTTGACTTATTTCAGAATTACTATTTTTCATGAGTGTTGGCGAATGCCAATTAAATAATTAATCTTTATAGTTAAGTCATGTAGGGTCCTTGGTTTTATCTGTTTAAAAAGAGTATATAGGTTGTAAGGCACAGAGTTCCATTAAAGTGACTTACCTGAAAAATATAAAATAAAATTAGAAGAGTTACTGGATCCCATTTGGAGCCCAAGTTTTGAGAGTCAATTAGTTCTCAGGAGAGAATTATCCCAGGAATGATCTGTAGTCAGTAATTTCTCACTGTCATGCCTTTCTACTGCTCTTTCCTCTACTGCTTAATTTTTCTTTCCTCTCAGGCTTCCTCTACTCTGGACTCCAAAACACAGGCAACAGCACTGGGGAGCCTGCCCATCTGCACTCAGCCAGACCAAACCTGGAAACTTCTGATTCAGATTCCAAGTCTGAAGGTGGACACAGACTCAGACTGATCCCTGGGAGTTAGGAACTCACACAAAAAATATGCACTCTCAGTGGGTGGTGAATGGTGTTGGTGTCCAGAAGTGTGAATGCCACCGATGTTTTCATTGGCACTGTAGCAATGGAGATCAGCTGGATTTTGTTTTATTTGTTTTTGTAGCACTGAGGATGAAACCCAGGTTCTCACAAATGCTAGGCTAGTGCTGTCCCACTGAGCTGCACCCCTAGCCCTAATGAGAGTTAGCTGGAAGGAAGGAAGGAAGGGCCTAGAAAGTGTGTAAAAGGTCAACCACACCAAAGGTGTCCATGACAAGGAGCTTGGACCAGAAGCTTCTAATGCTGCTTTTAATTCTAATTAAATTCTATAATTCTTTTAAAATATTAGGTGTCCTTTTAAAGAAATAATTTATTTTTTACAGATGTGAAGTTCACAAAACAAGATTAATTATTTTAAAGTGTGCAATTCAATGATATTTAGTACATTAGTAATATTGGGCAACCACTTGTATCAAATTTAAAAATATATTCATTACCTCAAATGATAATGCCTCATCTATTAGGCAATCAGTCCTATTTTCCCCTCCTATATCACCCAGTAAACACTAATCCATGTCCCAAATATATTTATTTATTTTGAATATTTCATATAAATGAAATTTTATAATATGTGACCTGAAGTCGTATCTCTAGATGGCTTTAGGTAGTATTGCCATTGTAAAGCATACTGAGTTTTCTAATCCACGAATATAGCAAATCTTTCCATTCATTTAGAATTTCAATTTCTTCCAGAAATATTTTATAGTTTTCAGTATAACTACCTTGTTACTTAATTAAACCTTTGCATGGCTATTTTATTATTTTTGAAGTTACTGTGAATACAATTATTTTATTACTTTGCTTTTCAGGCTGTTGGTTACTGGCATATAGATCTTATATTCTACAACACTGCCGAATTTGTTAGCTATTATAGTTTTTTTTGGTGTGTATTCTTTAGGAATATAAATATTTGTGATCATGTCTCTTTCTTTAAATGTTTGGCAGAATTCACCATTCTTTGTTGGGAAGGTTTTTAATATAAATTTAATGTAAATAGGGAGAATTTTACTTCCTTTTAAATTTGGATATCTTTTATATATTCTTGCCTAATTGATTTGGTGAGAACTTCCAGTACAATGTTGAATATAAGTGACAAAATTGGGAATCTTTGCCCTGTCTTGACTTAATGGGAAAATATTTAGGTTTCTGCCATTGAATATGATGCTATTTATAAGTTTTTTCCATAAATGCCCTTCTTCAGGTTAAGGAAGTTCTCTTCTAACCAAGTTATTAAATTTGTTTTCTCATGAAAGCTTGTTGGATTTTTAAAAATGCTTTCCTGCATCTGTTGTCTTTGTTCTGTTGACTTGATATAGCATGTTGATCGACAGCCACATGTTGAACTACCCTTGGGTTTCTGGAATAATTTCTGGTGGTCTTAATTCATAACCCACTTAATGTATTTTCAGATTCATCTGCTAGTATTCTGTTGGTTTTGCATCTATATTCATAAAGCATTTTGATCTGTGGTTTTCCTGTGTTTTTTTCTGACTTTGATATCAGGGATAATGCTGACCTTATCAAATTAGTTAGAAAGTATTCATTCCTTTTATGTTTTGAAAGAATTTGAGAAATATTGATATTAATTTTTGTTTAAATGTTTGGCAGAATTCACCATTCTTTGTTGGGAAGTTTTAAAATTATTGATTCTATCATTTTACTTGTTATAGGTGTATTCAGATTTTCTGTTTCTTCTTGTCAGTTTTAGTAGTTTCTGTGTTTCTAAGAATTACTTCATTTAATATAGATTATATAATTTGTTGTAAAATTATTCATGGAATTCTCTTACAATTCTTTTTATTTCTGTACATTGAGTCATAATGTCCTCTCATTCTTGATTTTAGGGATTTTGGTCTTCTCTCTCTCTCTCTCTCTCTCTTTATTTAGCCTAGCTAAACATTGGCAAATTTTGTTGATCTTTTCTAAGAACCAACTTTTGATTTGGTTGATTTTAATTATTGTTTTTCTACTTTTTAATTTCAATTATCTCTGCTGTAACCTTCCTATTCCTTTCATTCTCTGACATTAGTTTAAACTTCTTCTTCTCCTCCTTTTCCTTCTTAGCTTTCTTCTCCTCCTTTGCTTCCGCCTCCTCTTTGTTCTTGTCCTTGTCCTTTCTTCCCCCTTCCCCTCTTTCTCTGTCTACTTCTTATGTTGTGGAAATATGGATTGAGCCTAGGGACACTCTACTACCGAGCTACATCTCCAGTCCTTAATTTTTTATTTTATTTTATCTTGAGACAGGGTCTGGCTAAGTTGCCCAGGCTGACCTTGAATGTAGGATCCACCTGCCTCAGCTTCCCTGGTAGCTGGGATAATAGGTGTGTGCCACCACACTCAGCTTCTCCTTTTTTAATATAAGCATTTAGGACTCTGAATTTCCCTCTGAGCGCTGATTTTGTGGCCTTCAAAATATGTGGTCAATTAAAATTAGGTGTTATGGATGATAGACTGTTTTAGTTCGCCATGCTTTTGTGTCTAGGACTTTTGTGCATTGTACTCATATGACTTCTCAATAAGTTACAGAAAATCAGGAGGAGTGGCTTTTGAACAGTTCATGTATTTCTAGAGTTTTTTTTTAATATATTATAGATCGTCTTTATATATTATAGATTGTCTTTATATATTATAGATTGTGGTATACATGGAAATTTTAAAATAATTCTGTTTTCAAATATCACCTAATGTAAGAAATCAACTAATATTAATATAAACATATACCCCAAAATATGGGGGAGATATGACATAGAGAACGGTCCCAATCTAAAAACAAATTCAAACAGGTCATTCCCAAACTTAGCATCTTTTAATGGTTCTTGCTTTTTCAGATGAGGTCCCAATCCTTTTCCAAGGCAAGCAAGAACTTTAATACATGGCTCCTACTCACATCTCCAGCAGTTCTTCCTTCCTTTTATTTTCTTGCGGTGCTTGCTGTTCTGACCTGCACAGTCCCTGATGTTCCATGACTCTGGGCTTTTCTCCATGCTGTTCTCTTGCCTCAGGTGCCCTTATCCTTTTTCTGTTCTCAGTTAAATATTCTTCATCTTTAAAGACTCATTTCAGGCATTATTTTTCTCCAGGAAACCCCAGAAATTTTTTAAGTACAGCTTGTACTGTTACCTGAGCTCACTTTCTCTGACTGAATTATACTGAAATGGTCTGTTTTTGTGTTGGTTTTCCTCCACTAGACTGAAGCCTCTTATCTAAACCTCCATTTGCTCACATCCCCTCTCCCACACACAAGTGATTAATAAAAGCTTGGCACATAAAAAGTACATGCCCAATAAACATGTTGAACTACATAAAATGTGGGCGAATATTTAAATTGAGTGGCATAGAGTGGTTGTAAAAGTCACGGAGACAAGAAAAGAGGTTAAGAGTTTTCCAAGAGCTAAAGATTAGGAGGGGTCACCTAGGACACAAGCACTCAGATCATTTCAACTGCGCAGGATTTGAATAGGAGGAAAAAGGATCAATTTAGGCAAGGGGCTTCCAATTAGAAGGTGACATGAAATGAGAATAGACATGGATTCCCATGGAAATAATAAGCCTAACTAAATTAGAAGGGCTTGAGGGATGCATTAAACCATTTTCGGTTATTATAAAGAAAAAACTCAAGGCTGGATACTTTATTAAAAAGAGCTTTGGTTAGCTCACAGTTCTAGAGGTTCAGGGCATGATATCAGCTCCTGCTTGACTCTGGTGAGGACCTCATGGCTGATGCCATCAGAATGGTGGGAGTGTATGCAAAAGGGAGAGATCACATGGCAAGACGGAAGCCAGAGAGCAGTTCAGGGGTCAGACTGGCACTTTTGTAACAACCATCTCTCAAGAAGTAACGAGAGTCCCACAAGAACTACAGCAACTCCTCCAAGGGCAGTGCCTTCAATGACCCAACCACCTCTATTTTAGTTGATTTTTTTTAATCATTGTGACAAAAATACCTGAGAAGAAAAAATCAGGAGAAAAAGTTTATTTTGAGATCACAGTTTCAGTCCATGGTGGGGCAACTCCGTTGCTCTAGGCCCTAGATAAAGCAGAACATTATAGCGGAAAGGTATGGCAGAGGAAAGTGGCTTGGCTTGTGGCAACCAGGAAGCAGCGAGAGAGAGAATGAGCATCCAGAGACAACATGTCTAATCCCCAAGGGCATGCCCCCAGTAATCTACTCCCTCATGCCATGTTCCACCTGCCCACAGTTACCTCCTCGTAATTCATTCAAATTACTCATCAACCGGATAGATAAATCCACTAATTATGTTACAGTTTCCACTATCTAATCTGTTCAGGTCTGAACACTCCTGCATTGTCATGAGCTTATGAGGGGGATACCACATATCCAAACCACAACAACCTCACTACTGTCCCTACCTCTTAAAAGTTTCCACCACCTCCCCAAACTGCCAAACTGAGGATCAAGCTACCTACAGTCAAACCTGCGGGGGACACACTCAAACCATAACAAAATCAGAACAAGAGAGAATTGAAAATTGCCTGTGTATGTGGGCTGGGCATCCAGATACATTGCCAGCCTGTGGTGCCTCTGTCCTGGTCTCTCCCTATTTGGTATGTAGTTTGGTATCTTTCAGAATGTTATCTGGCCCTTAGAGAATACTTCTTTTTCTTGACTGTCAGTTGCAGGAAGGCTTTGTTCTCATTGCACTTTGGTGTTGGTTCCAGGGGAATGGATGGGAATCACTGAGAACCACGAAAGATACCTGCACAGCGTCAGGGAGCTCCATAGCCCCCGGCAAGGGACTAGTTCAAAGCTACATATTGAATTTACCTTGAACCTGCAGTTGTTTTGTTTGTCTGCTATTTTACAAGATACTAATTATATCCTAGAGCTACAGACTTCTAATGAGCCTGTACCTGGGAGATTAAAGCTGGACTTGCTTCTTAGAAATTTTATTTTTCAAACAGAGCATCTTAATATACAGATGCAAGATAATAATTTTTCATTTAACATGTACTATTCCTTTGTGGATCAACCTATCATTATGCCTGATTATTCCACCACATTATGAGCTTTGTTAAAAGGAGGAAAAACAGCTTGTCTTCCTGATGGTACCAAAAAAAAAAAAAAAAGGAAAGAAAGAAAATAAACCAACTGAATATAAGTGGTGCTATATATAAAAGCTGCTATGGGTTACCAGGGCAACCAAAGTTCTAAAAATGACAGAAAGAAAAGAACATCAGGTTGTTGTGACAAGTGACACTTGAAGTGACAATTTTCTTATGGTACTTGCTTTTAATTAATGCAGCTCTGTCAGGAACTTTATTATTGAATAATAGATTAATGTGGTAAACGAGAAACCTGGATTGCAGATTTGTTTTTCCAACACTGGGATAACTAATAAGAGAATGACGAGAACAACTGGAGAGTGAAACTCCACTGTGGGGGAAGATGACTGATCGTGGTTATTCAAAATCACAGGATGGATGTATGCACCACATACTCTTGTGGATCATGGAAACAGCTGTCTCCAGCAGGAGTGATCAAAGCACAGCTAAAAATATAGCAGTCACCACCAAGGAAATCAGTTGTGTAACATCAAAAATATCACCGGCTTAAAATTTTTAATACATCGCTTCTATTAATGCTGCTTTCTCGTGTGTGCTTTAAAGCCTGCTATGTAAGAAGAAAACACATGCATATACATGTATACATGTATATGATCGTACATATTTTTGTATGTATTCTCCAGTATATACGTATGTGTGAGTATGTGTGTGTGTATATTTATCTATATCTATAGGCATTTCTCCTTTGTTAACCTATTCCTTTCAGTCAGCAGAAGGATCCTCCAGTATTGTGAGCTCTCAACATCCTATTTCAGGAGGCTGAATAGGGACTTTATCAGGTATTTACAGGGATTAAAATACACAGGCAATGTCTAAAGGAGACAATCAGCTTTGATACACATGGAAAAGAACAGGTGCAGACTCTATGGCTATGGGAATTGGGGACAATATGATGGAGAGAACATATCCACAGGACATCAAGCAGAGAATGAATTCCAGGTCTCTACCCACCCAGTGTTCTGTGTCCCCGTGGTCTGCTTCAGGCCTGGATGCCTTGACTTGGTGCAGTGGAATTTTTGATGTATTTATTTATAACCTTAGACTAACTCCAAAGGGCATAGATAGAAAGGAAAGCAGTTTTAAAGGAGAATAGAGAAACAAATTTCAAATGCCATGAGTAGTAAGACCCCATTTCTTATATATGCTTCAATCTGTAGTGTACTGAGCTGGCCATTTTTCCCCCCAAATCCTTATCATTGTATTGTTTGCTTTAATCTCCCAATTCCAAGATGGCTCAACTATCCTATGTGGTTCTATAGCTCCTTGTTGGAGATACTTTTGTTGGAAGTATTGCAATTCTGTACATCTGAGAGGCACTAACAACCATCTATTCTGGCCAATCTTTATTTTTTTTCAATAATGTTACAGAAAATAGCTTTATAAGACAAAGATATTGTTTCTTCCTAGTATAGAGTCAAGCATTGTTTGCTATCTAGTAAAATAAAGATAATGTTCCATTCTAGGGCACAGATTAGGTAATTTGTTGAAAGGCCATTAGAGACATTTAGGATTTTCTAATTTCAGGGTTTCTTGGTAGTAATGTGAAGACACTGTGTATGTTGCATCTATCTAGGAAACTTCATGTCAGTGTCATTGAATTTGGGGCACAGGGAAAATAAGACAAACATGAAGCTCATTCTACATGCTGTGCAGTGAGTAATAAAGTCATTTGTTTTTCACCCATGTAACTTGTGACTTCTCCTGGCATCTGTAAAACTTATAAGATTGGCAAGAGTAAAACCTCAGGATTTCTGAGAACTTTGAAATTATGTTGGTGTCCCTTCCTACTCAAACTTTGGGCTTATTTATTTATATTTGTTACAGGGTCATGGCTTCCTATTTTTACAAAATATCACAGTCTACTACTATCGTTACTTCTTTTTAAAAATTTTTATACCTTTATTTTATGTATTTATTTTTATGTGGTGCTGAGGATCAAACCCAGGGCCTGGCACATGCTAGGCGAGCACTCTACCACCGAGCCGCAACCCCAGCCCCCTGTACTTGTACTTCTTTTGATGTACAAGTTGCCCCTGATTTCCCTTTGGTTGGTTTTGGTGTCTTTTTTGACATCTCCACCCCCACCCTCACCCCACCCCACCCCCATTTCTTTGAGCACTTTCTTGCTTTATGTCAAATAAAGATATTTTAGCTCATCTTGTATTTGTCCTTCCCTTGCACTTTGTTCAGGTCTTTTTCTAAGGAGTTCTGGTTCCATTTAATGGAACATCCTATTTAGAAGCTAAGCTGTGGGCTATGAGAGTCAGTCAGTTAGAGGACACAGTCCCCCAAGACTGCTTCATTTCTATACCAATTGCAAGTTAAAGGAGTATGCAAAAATCACCCTCAGGTTTAATAATTCACCAAACTTAACACAGTCACAAAAAACTATTATTCTCATGATACGGTGTATTATAGGGAAAGGAAACAGATTAAAATCAGTCTAGGGAAGAAACAGAGACTAAGTACCAATGTAGGGCTTCCACTTTTCTATCCCCATGGAGTCATCAGGGTGTGTTACTATAGTAACTCATATGAGGATTGCCATCAAGGGAAACTTGTCAAGCTTTCGTGTCCAGCATTTGCATTGGGGCTGCCTCAGGCAGGCTTGATTAATTGATTGCCTATGTGACTAATCTAGATTATAGATAAATGGATATTGTGTGATCCAAAACCCTCATCCTAAATTACACTGTTGTTCTTTCTATTACAGCCAGTCCTATCTGAAGATCATATGGATGTGTTTAGTCTCTGCTCTAATCACAGTTTTAGGTAATCCAATAAGATCCTAGGCCCCTTAGGCAAGCAAACACAATCCTATCAGGTATAACATTCCAAGAATCTCGAGGTTACATCCCAGAAGCTGGGAAACAAAGGCCAGATCTTCTCTTTGGCCAAATTCTTTATTACACAAAGGAACTAGGTGTGCTCATTGATATTGGGGTGCTGATGCTGTCAGGATCTCTCAGGGGAGGGAGCTAAGGAACAAATGTACAAATGTGCACACAGACTTACATCTTTATTACTATATATAGACAGTGTATCTATATCTTCGTATGCCTAGTCTATCATCTATCTATATTGAAAAGCATGAGTTCACACCAATACCTCAAATACCAATCCAATCCCACACATCGTTCATTGCAGTTGGCTCCCCTTTTTCATGTGTGCAACTCTTTTCTCTAACAGTAATCAACTTATCTCCCATCATTTGTTTTATTTGTTTAATCCTGTTGTGTAAAGCATCCCCTGTCTTTTCTACCACACTCTCCCTCCCAGCCATACTTTCTGACCTGTGTGGCCTCTGATATCCCATGCTGGGTCATTTCTCCAGGAGGAATTTCTTTTCACCATGTTCATACCCCAAAACCCCATGAAGGAACACCGTCTGCACAGATGCCATTCTTGTGCTACTTGTGCTCTGACATCCCATAAGAAGGGAAGAGGAAAGGAAGAGGAAGAAGAGGTATACACTAATTTCTTAGCATAGCCTTCTCTAACTGTAAAGATAGCCCTTGTTTATTAAATAGTGTTTAGAATATACAGAAAAGCACAGAAAAATATTTGAAAAATCATTTCCATTTCCATGTTCCGTTAACATATTTTGTTTTTCATTTTGTCCCCTTCCTAAAAATGCTCAAAGCCAGTTGAGATTATTAGCTGTATAATTTTCATGACAAAAATCAACAGGCAGATTCCAACTTTTTCAAGATAGGAGTTGATATGAGGACAAGAGCTAAAGCAGAAAAGCACTAAATGGCAATATATTTAGAATATTATGGAATTTCCAGGAAAAGATACCTAAAAATACCACCAGTCACACTGATCATGCCCCTTCCGGTGGTGACTTCTTCCTTTCATGCAGTCCTCTCCTCTAGGAACAATTACTGTTAAGATATGGCTCTCTACTGTTAGGTCATATATCTTTAAGCTGAATGGAAACAGTGGTTGAGGGAAAGGGAGACGAGTTGAGAGGAGAGAAGACGGGGGTAGAGGAGGACCAATCATCCTAGGGTTGTCATTCCACTACTTGGTAGGGAGTACAGACTCCACCTCTGGTGGCATAACCCAGGAACCTACTGTTGGTGCTATGATGCTTGTTATCTGATTACAGGAGATGTAAGTGCATGTTGGAGTAAGAGAGTTTCTGACCATGTGTCTGTTTAAGAATCTTCATAGACCTATTATTGGAAAATCATATAGGATGTCTTGGGGCTGCTTCCAGGCACCCTTGCAATCCAAATATTCCTTAATTTTCAAGAAAGCCAATGGAAAGTGGTTGATTGTTTAAGTGGGCTGTCTTGGGATCCAAGGCCATGGTAATGCAGAAGGGGAAGAAGAAATTGTTGCTCTTTAAATAATCAACACAAGGAAACATCAAAATTGATTAGATGTCAGTTGTAAGAAACAAAGATGGTGACAAACTTACTCAGGTTTTCCCTTGTGAGAGTGGGTGAATCAGCAAATAAATGCATGAGTTATCTATATTTTTACTCCCGCCCTGCCCTTAACAACTGCTCCTTACAAAAACAGCATAAGGAATAAGAATTGGGCCATTTGT
The DNA here is from genome assembly GCF_048772815.1 of Callospermophilus lateralis. Classification (NCBI taxonomy): domain Eukaryota; kingdom Metazoa; phylum Chordata; class Mammalia; order Rodentia; family Sciuridae; genus Callospermophilus; species Callospermophilus lateralis. The sequence continues at coordinate 124,153,232 of NC_135307.1, read as the reverse complement.
TTGGGTTGCCTGCAGCACCCTGGGCAGTGCTGAATACTCAGATATAATTATTACTTGCTTCTTGTTTGAACTTTTGGTTTATGCTATAACAGGCATTAGGGAGGGTATATAACTCCATCATGGTTGAGAAATGTCCCTGAACATATTAAACAGCATAAAATGTGTTCACCTGATTCTGCCATCTGGGGGATGTAAGAGAACGTGTGTTTCAGAGTTTTGCACCTAAATAGCCAAGCCAAAAGCTTGTGTGTGACAATGGTGCCAGGAAGTTCAGAACTTAACCATCAGGGCACATTTATGGCTTCACATCTTCTGTTGAGTAACATGTTCCTTGTATATTTAGTACATCTTAATATGGATATAATATTAACCTCCTTTTAAAATAATTTATAGAAATTGTTAATACATAACCATGAATGATTTATTTTTGCTAAAAAACATGCTGGTGTGAAACAAATATAGATGTGTAAGGGAACGTGTGATACTCAAATGGTAAGGGTGAACCAGCTGGTGCAAATCTAGGGTTTTTGCAGTTTATGCAAATATAAGGAAAATGGGTCACAGCCAATACTATCCCTCTTTAGATTATATGCCACCAGATAATTTCAATTGTTTTGCTCCTCCCTCAGGGAGCATTAGGAAGAACTCATTCCTTTTAATAAAGATGGCTTCAATAAAAGGTCAATTGCTTTTTTTTGTTATTTATCCACATTTTGCTTCATCAACAAAATTGAAGTTTACTTTACTGAGGCTGCAAATAGAGTCATTGGTCATAGTTGCAGAAGGCACTTTCAAAGTGTGAAAGAGAGATTGGGCCTTGAGAGAGGAAGTAGGATACAGTACTAAGAAACTGTGGATCCTGTGGTTATTGTGCCTGGCCATATTGTTTAACTCTTAAGGTCCTAGTGGCCAAAGAAAAGGGAAAAGTGGATGGGTTCTGTGGATTTCACTGCCTGCTAGAAGGAAGGATATTTCTGCAGAATTACTATTTCCAGAACTTCATTCATCTGTCCATTCAATACCAAAGGCTCACGGGTTAATATGCATAAAAACTAATACTATGACAAGTTTTTGCAAAAAGAAGGAGTTTTATTAAAGATTGACCAATAAGGAAGCAGGAGGAATGCTCTTTGGTTTTCTTCATTGGCTGGTAGCCAAGACATTTTAGCAGTCTGGGGTAAGAGAAAAGTGGAAGGTTGATTGCTATAACAGAGACTGTGGGGTGGAAGAATTTGCTGGACCAGGTGGAATGTGTTGATACTTTGTAATTGAGCAGTTTCCAGTATCTCTGTTGTCCTGATCCATCTTGCAAATGTCGATGGTATCTTTTGCTTCTCGTGTAGGTCCATGCTCTGTTCGTTTTAGGTCCCACTAGGTTACCAAGGTGTACACCTGCATCCAGAAAATCAACTTGCATGACAGGTTTTTAGAAAAAGGGAAGTTACAGTTTATAGTCAAAGTTTGCATTCAACAAATATTCACTGTTTACAGATACTCCTTGATTTATGATGGGGTTATGTTCCCATGAACCCACTGTAAATTGAAAATATTAGAAAAAAATACATTTAATACATGTGCCCTCATGAACATCCTAGTTAGCAGAACAGTGCACTTAAGAGTATCAATTGTTTCTTTTTGTTATGTGATTGACTGGGAGCTGAAGCTCACTGCCACTTTCAGCATCAAAAGGATTGCACCAGATATTACCATCCTTTGAAAAGATAAAAATTCAAAACTAGAAGTGTGTATTTTATGAATGCATATCACTTTTGTGCCATCATAAAGCTAAAAAAAAAAAAATTGTGTGGATCCATTGTAAATCAGGGCCCTTTTGTACTTAAAATAAACCACTTGCTCCCCTACTGAGAGGTGAAGTTCTCCATCCCCTTTAAAATATGCAGGTTTGGAACTACATTGCACAATGAAATAAAGCACAAGTGATACTAGGCCAGTTCTGAGCCTAACTTTTAAGAGTGTTCACTCCTGCTTCCTTTCTGTTGCAAGTCAGCTACAATGTACAGTGTGCAACTACTCTGAGGTCACCATGCTTGAAAAGTCCATGATGTGTGGAGAAGCCCTAGAGAACGAGAAGCCATGTGGTAAGGTACCAGTCTCAGCCCAACCCAACTATCTGCTCAATCAGTCAAACAAGACACTGGTGGGTGTTAGATGCAACAGCAAAACCATGTTTATGATCCCTTCCTGAATTGTGAGCAAAGCAGGGTGTTGGTTTTTAAACAAGAATGTTTTGGGAACAGTTTTTTGTTTTTTTTTTAAATGTAGACTCCAAACCTATAACTTCCAGTTTCAGAGAAGACCAGTAGGTTAATAAGCATTAGTAATAAATATGATAAATATTGGGATTATTCCCTCTGCTCTATATTTCAGAAGGCTGTAATCTGATAGACATTGCCAGTTCATATGGTCAGCTAGTTTCTGATTAGATTCTGTCAGTTGGATAATAGAAGGAACAGCAAATTTTTTCTTCTCTTTTCTACCATCATGATTGCCTCCAGATTTTAGCATCTCTGGCATTCTCAAGAGAGGTAATAATAGAAGGAGTCCATCAGCCTAGGCAGTTATAGGAACTGAGGCAGTGTGTATAAATGAGTGGCATGCTTCTACAGTGGCTACCACAGAGTGGCTGAGCGGCAAAATTAGCAGCCTGGGAAGGTCCAGAAGTTATTATCTGCAGGATCAAACAATGTCAGCATCAGATGTGCCTAAGTTTTTTTTTTTTTTTTTTTAATGCCACCTCCACTTTCTTTGCTCCATGTCCTTTCCTTTATTAGGGTATAGCTCATTGGTAGAATATTTGCCTCGCATGCATAAGGCCCTTGATTTGATTCCAAGCACAGCAAAACAAATAAACAAAAACTAAAATGTGTCCTGATTTTCTGGCTAGACATCTATTGATGTGGTTTTTGTAATCAACAACATCCTTGGGGAACAGACTCTCAAAGAAGAAAATTGGAGATTGATTATCTTTCCTTGGGCATAAACAGAGTAATGACTTCATTACTTGTAAAAACTGAGCTACTGGTAGTTCACAGTTGTTGCAGCAAAATATTTATTTAAATTATAACCTGGAATTATTCAAGATAAAGGCAGGGTCATTGAAGATAAAGTATTGGGATCAAAGGATACTATAGGAATCTATGGTGATGCTGGATTGGCTAGTTTTGGCTACACTGGAGAGTTTATAGAAAGAAAATGAATTACTCAAGGCTCTAAACTCTCAAAATATTTTCAAAGACTAGATCTCTTTTATCATGGCCCTCAGACAATCCATTATTCCTGCAACTTCAAGAAATAAGATACACAGCTGAAATCCAAGCCCATGATTTGATTCTGTAAGTTACAGAATTACAGTATGGGTTAGATTCACAGCCTGTCCAAATCAATTAAGTGAAAGTGAAGGCACAGATTAAGAAAGAATAGATCTCCGAAAAATGTAATGGGAATATTTGATGGGAATATTTGAGACGACTGAGTTGAAACTGAGAATTACAAAGCTCTAAATTTCCCTGAACCTTCTCTTGACGGTTGAAGCAGCATCTTTTTTCATCTGAGGAAAATAGTCTTCTCTTGCTTGAGGTCTTTATCAGTGATTTTCAGACTTTAATGTGCATAAGAATCACCTGAAGTTCTTGTTAAAATGCACATTTTGACTCAGTGGTTCTTGGAATTGGCCTGAGTCCTGTACTTATTCCTGGGTGATGCCAATGTTGCAGGTTCACAGATCATGCTTCCCACACCACGGTACTCCATGTGGATCTTTCCCATCACAGTTACCTTACCAAAGGGGATGCCCATTCTATACCAGGCCTACATTCGGCACCCTGCAATATCTCCAGATTTAAAACAAGAATAGTTCAGGAGATCAAGTCTAAAATCTAACCCAGCATGAGATAGTATGTACTTTGAAATACCTGTAAGATTATGTCAATTTATGTTTAAGGAAGCTAGAAAAGTTTTGTGAGAAGGGATTCTAAGAAGGTGAGGCAAAAGAGGCAGGAGATAACATTGGATTGGGCCAAACTTGTCAATATGATTGCACATGTTTGTTTGAGTATCTTGGAGTGGTTCTAATTCCCCATTTTCTTCACTAGTTGACTGAAACTTGGGCTCACAGTGGCCTACCTTCACGAGGATGTAATGCCGTGTATTCATGGTATAAGATGGACCAAGGGTTTTAAAGGCTTAGTCAAATAGTCATGCTGCACAGTTTTTAATTGGAACCACAAATTTGCTCATTCTCTACATGTCCCGGAAAGGCCCAGAAAATACTCCCTTCATTAACTATTAAGAAATACATTGGTGAAGAGATCCCTCAGCTGCTTGAAAAAAAAAAAAATGGGTAGCAGTCTTTCATTGCCAGGGTTGGTGCCAAAAAAAAAAAAAATCACAGGAGATCATGATTCAATCCAGAGTGACACAGTCCAAGTACTAAGGTGGTAGGAATAAGGTACAATCAGTTATGGAAGCATTGCTGGAGAAACAGGAATCTTTGGCAGTGGTATCTGAGGAATATAACAAATGGTATTCCACTAACTGGCATATATTTTTCAATTTATATAACTTAAAAACTCAAGTTTTGGTGTCCAGAAACCTGATTTAGTCTCTGCAATGGGGAGACATTGCTTGTCATCTAGTACCAATAGCTGAATCAGTTCACAGTCCAGAATCACACTGAAGGAAGAATAGACTGGCTCCATTACCACAAGACTCTTCTCCATTGCCACAATAATACCCAACCACCACAATAACCTTTCCTCCAGAGGACTTGAGGCCATATGGCCATTTGTCCTGTGAACTTACACTGTTTTTTTTAAATTGTTATTATTTAACATAGATACTTTCCTGCATTTAGGAAGCTCAGAATTATTATTATTGTGGTTATTTCTTAGTCCTGTCTTCCAATACTTTTGTGCAACCCTTTGGAGCTTAAGAGAACAATGGAATTTTGATTCCAAGTGGTTCCATTGAGTTTGTGGATCCAACTAATTCTGTAATGTACAATGCATGCACATGTATACCCTTGGTCACTGACTTTATCTTATTGCTCCCTGGATCTTGGAATAAGGACTGCTATGGTTAAAAAAAAAAGACAAATGGTAGCCCTGAACCCCCCCTCCCCTTCTTGACAAAATAATAAAGCAAAAGTGGTGCTATATCCCAGGGAGAGTTAGAGATTAATGCCACCAACAAAGACTTTAAAAATGCAGAGTTTGTCTTTTCAAGGACCTAATTAGTAACTCATCTACTTGACCAGTGCAAAAGGCAAAAAGATTTTGAGAATAATCTGGCTTATGTACATTTATGCACCCCTTCACCTTGATAACTCATCTTTCAGGTCTCAGCTGAACTATTATTACAAGAACTTGTCCTGACATGTGGCATGATTGTGTGCCTTGCCCTCCAAAATATAAGACAGTAATACTGAGAACATAATGGTAGATGAAACCACATGATAATAACACTTGTATTAGTCTGAACAAGAGAACAGATAGTTCAAACAGGAAATCTAATTGAGGGAATTGTTACACATTTTGCAAAGTTGGGGCTAGAGGAGCAAAAGAGGATAATGGTTGAATTATTCAGATATTTTCAACCACAGATGATACTACTCAGGGCTGAAAGGAACTAAAAGAAAAGGATGGTATTGCTTCAAGCAGGAGCTCATTTTATGTGGATCCTTCTGGGCATTGCCATTGGAACTACCACTGCCAAATCTATTTATGTGCTGCTGAAACTTCCAGGGCTACTGGAGCCCACAGCAGCCCACTGCTGCCACTACTAGTGGCTCATAGCTGACAGCAACCCTTGTCAAAATCACCAATGCCTCTGGTTTCTGGCAGTCACCAGGGGATGCCCAAAGACACTATTAGAAGCATTTAAAAAGACTCTGCTTTTAAGTGACATACATTAATCTTCCATAGAACTTCCCATAGGCAGGTATCAGAAGTGTATCAGAAGTCTGCTGGAAAGGGAGTCTGAGAAATATGGTTTGGAGAGATCTAATGCTCCCAAAGAATAGATAGGATATGAAAGTAGATAAGAGCAAGCAAGAGAATGACTGCAGAAGTCCACTCTTTGGGCTAGTAGGTGTCCATTCCCAGTCTCACACCTACATTTCACTTCTATATAACAACATGACATTAGTTCAGGCTAGCCTGATGATATGATCTAAAACAAATGAAACATTCTCACTTTTTCTCAAGGTAGTATGCAAAATTCTCTCTTTATCACTACAGCCAATCTTGGGTGAGGCTTTCTTGGAAATTCTGGCCAAAATCAACCCTGGAGTCTGGTAGTGAGAGTGGGAATGGAGAGAAGGCAACCAGTCTGAGAGGTATTTATGAAGGGCACTTTTTGGACCTAAATACTAAAAGATTTTACCATATGTCACATAATGGATGATGGCTGAAGCAAAAATTTCTGAAGGACCCAAATGATGCTTGAAGTCCCTATGACTAGTGAGGCTGAGGGAGGAGGATTGCAAATTCAATGCCAACCTGGGCCATTTAGGGTGACCTTGTCTCAAATTAAAAAATAAAAAGGGCTGGGGATGTAGCTCAGTGGTAGAGGGCCCCTGCGTTCAATACCCAGTAATGCTAAATAAAAAATAAGACTCAGATGATCTTTGTAGTTAAATCTTCTATGGACTCCAATATAAAAACCTATAAACTACAAACTGAGATTCTAGAATTAATATTCAGTCGAGTAAAGGAGGCTGTATGACTCTGTATGAACAGTACGACTTATTCAAAATAAAATCTTAGTTTTGCCTGCAACTCATGCTACCGGTTTATCAACTATCTGGATTCTCCGTGGTTTAGATTCCCACTTTCTCAGCCTTTTTTTTTTTTTTTTTTTTTTAATGTCCAAATCAAGCTGAAGATATCAGCAATTGGAGTAACATAAAGTTGGTCACATTATTTAGTAGAGCCCAGGATTGGTTCAGACAACTTTTGAAAGTGCTGTTTGAAGATGTTCTGCATATACATTAACCACGGCGTTCCCTAAATACAGAGATAAATATTTGAATTCCATTCTAGAAATGGCTTCGAAGCGAAGTTTTCAAGCCCTTTCAGGTGTCTGAAATTTTGACTTCGACAGGAGCATAGACCTCAACCTAACCACAAGCATGACTCTATCCAGAGGCTGATTGCATGCCTCAGTTTCCCTATGTATTACTTGGCAGAAGTGAATAGGCGAAGGGGTCTGGTTTCCTCTCACCCTCTTTTCCTATGCAATCCTCTGCTAAAGCTATATTTCTTTGTGAAGAAAGCTCACTTCTTTATATATGTCAGCGCTAGTGGTTTCTGCTTCAAAAAGCACTGCCCCCAATCCCTTGAGTACTCAATTTGAGCAGCTTCAAAATACCAGCTCTTCAGGCCTCTCCACATCCCTCCATCGTGTTCAACATGTTGCTTTCAGCTGTGCAGAAAACAGTGGGAGCATAAGGAATTCTGAATTGGCTAGAACAGGAATTGCTTTGTCTAATAGTTTAACCACTTAATAATATCACTTAAAGGAAAATTTTTAATGAATTACATGGAAGATTAAAGTAAATGTGGTTACTCGGATTTTAGGTCGGAAATTCCAGAGCGCGAATCTTCGGAGAAACGTGTGTTCTCTCAACAAGTATTTTTCAGTAGCTTTGCTAACGTGGCTTTAAGTTGAAGTAGTTTCAAAAGAGTTACGTGTTCCCACACCGGGAGTCGAACCCGGGCCGCCTGGGTGAAAACCAGGAATCCTAACCGCTAGACCATGTGGGAACCGATAGTGAGGTCCTCCTGTCTGAACCAATTGAATCAGATGCATCTGCTTCCGCCTCCCACGGTCGACTCCGCCTCCGGTGTCAGATCTGTTCCCTGCGCTTGCGCGGGCTCTCAGCATTCAAGCAACCTGTGCTGGGTTCCGCGGGTAAACACAGAAGCTGGCGTTGAGCCGCTTGTGGTTCAACCAGCCCCCAGGGCCGACAGCCGGCCCTGGTAAGCGTCAGCCTCTTGATTTTCTCAGATCCCGTCGTGCAGGAGCCTGCACCCTGGCCTCAATGTCCAAATATCTCCGTTAAAAGGTTCTGCGGTGCAATCTGAAAAAGAATAGTTTACATGGTTCAAAAAATAAGGGGAAAAGAACCACCAAGTTATGAGAATATTTTGCAAGTCTCAGACCCCAACGTTTGATGCTAAGGGTAACTATTAGAACCAGCTTTTTCCAGTCACAGTTTAAGGATATGACTGAATTTTTTTTTCATTTAGATTAGTTTTAATTTTAAGAACAAAAACTGAAAGGATGAAATCTCCAATAGGGGATCTTTGGGGACAAGAGGCCTTTGAGATTCCTTATTTTAAGATTTTGTAGACTATGTTATTAAAGCAAAGCCTAGATAGCCACGAAGGGGGAAAAAATCCACTTATTACATTATTATAACAACTTTTATGCTGCAGGGAAAAAAAAGAAAAATAAAAAAAGTGAAAAGAACGTCTATTTGAGAAACATTTATGACCCATAATGAAATGAAAAAAAGATTGTTATTGTATGTACATAGATAGGGAAGTACACATTAATTACAATAAGGCAAACATTACAATATAAAAGGGAGAAGTTGATATGAGAAGGCCTTTTTATTGAGAGGAAACCCATGGCTAAAAAGCATTTGAAAAAGATCTTAGTATTTCTGGTTCACAGTCAGAATTCAACCAAACAGCAAAAGTGTGAAAATATCAAGTATAGGGAAGTATGTAGGAAAAAAGAAGCTGTTAGGAACTTGTAAGACTTGATTGGAGAGGGAGATTGTCAGGATTTCCTAGACGTGTTTATGACAAAGCAATTTTAATTAACATTTTTTTTTTTGTAAAATCAATATTGTTCTGGAACTGCTTCTCACACATAAACATGGATACTTCTATGAAAACATTAGACATATCTAAAGGCATCATGACATTATCAGATTGAAGGGGCAGAATCATCCTAAACAAAAGTTAAAGAAGGTGGATGGATTAAGAGATTTTTATTCTTTGGGACTTTTAATTGTATGTATGATAAAAGAATTCTTAAGGATTTTGAGCACTTGTGGGATGAAATCCCTATATAGAAGATCAACAGTCAGTCACAGACTGTAAGAAAATGTTTGATAGGAAAGGATGATTACTCTTACTTGACTAATGAACTGAACCAGCCATGAAACACCCATAGGAAAAGGGACCAAGGATATGGATGGAGGGATAAGGAGAGAGGAGCTCTGATTGGTCAATAAATGGGGTCAGGGAGGGAGTTTGCCTTGCTGGTACCATGGCAACACAATTTATTTGCTTATTTAATGGTGTGGGAATTGAACTTAGCACTTCCAAATGCAAGGCAAGCGCTCTACCACTAAACTACACCCCCAGCCCTCAACACAATTTAAAACATTGCTAAAATATCCCTATTAAGTTGAGGAAGGTGACAAATTTAAACAATAAAAATAGGCTGGCAAAACTAGAAATTCATATGTAGCAAAATGAGATTGAAATTCTATCTCTCACCCTGCACAAAAATCAACTTAAAGTGGATCAAAGATTTAGGCACTAGAACAGAGACCCTGCACCTAACAGAAGAAAAAGTAGGCCCAAATCTGCACCACGTCAGCCTAGGATCTGACTTCCTTAACAAAACCCCTAAAGCGCAAGAAAGTAAAGTCAAGGATCAATGAATGGAATGGATTCAAATTAAAAAAGCTTCTTCTTAGCAAAGGAAACAATCAATAATGTGAGAAGAGAGCCTACAGATTTGGAGAAAAGCTTTACTATATGTACCTCCAATAAATCTCTAGAATATTAATCTCTAGAACTCAAAAAACTTAACACCAAAAAAACAAATAGCCCAGTCAATAAATAGGCTAAGGAACTGAACAGACACTTCACAGAAGAAGAAATACAATTGATCAACAAATATATCAAAAAGTGTTCAATATTTCTGGCAATTAGAGAAATGCAAATCAAAACTACACTAAAATTTCATCTCACTCCAGTCAGAATGATAATCCTCAAGAATACGGGCAACAATAAATGTTGGTGAGGATGTGGGGAAAAAGATACACTCGTACATTGCTGGTGGGATTGCAAATTGGTACAACTACTATGAAAAGCAGTATGGTGATTCCTCAGAAAACTTGGAATGGAACCACCATTTGACCCAGCTATCCCACTCCCTGGTTTTTACCCAAAGGACTTAAATCAATATACTACAGTAATGCAGTCATGTCAATGTTTATAGCAGCTCAATTTACAATAGCTAAACTATAGAACCAACCTATGTGTCCTTCAATAGATGAATGCATAAAGAAAATGTGGTGTATATATTTTCAATAGAATATTACTCAGCCTTTAAAGAGAATGAAATTATGGCATTTTCCAGTAAATGAATGGAGTTGGAGCATATCATGTTAAATGAAATAAGTCAACCCCCCCAAAACAAAAGCTGAATGTTTTCTCTAATATGTGGATGCCAATTCACAATAAGGGTTGGACACTAGAGAAGAACAGAGTTACCTTAAACTAGGTAGAGGGAAGTGAAGGGAGTGGTGGGGAGGGGATGTAGGTTTAGGAAGGACAGTAGAATGAAACAGACATTATTGCTTTATGTATCTATGTGACTGCTTGACCAGTGTGATTCTACAACACTCAGAAAAATGAGAAATTATATTCCATCTATGTATGATATATCAAAGTGCAGAAATGCATTCTACTGTTCATGTATAACTAATTAAAAAAAAGAAAGAAAATAGGTACAACTCCTCTGGTGCAGGTACAACCTAACAATTATCTACCAAAATGTGGAAGATGTGAATCTAATCCAGAAATTTTGATTCAGTGTTGTCCATGGCCAGGAATCCTGTGATAGCCACATCTTGGGACTGTCTGAGAGGCAATCAATGTCCTGTAGTAGCACATTGGATATTTGGAAACTTTGGGCCTCTTCATGCCTTTCTGCAGCTCCTGTACTAGATCAGGGCCATTTAACTTTCTTTTTTTTCTTTTTTTCTTTTTAGAGTGGAAAGTAGAGGCTTTATTAGAGGACAGCAGAAAAGACTTCTCCCAGAGGAAGAAGGGGACCCAAGAGGTGGAATCCCCATTTAACTTTCTTACAAATGAATGGGATGTCCAGCTTTCTTCTGTGTCGTGTTATGCAGTTGTTTCTGAGACTCGGTTGCTCTTTCAGAGATTCTCTTTCTCAGGTCTTTATCTTAGTAGAGCCATGAAAATGTAAGGAATGAATGTCGATTCCAGGCCCTGATGCTTAGAAAACTGGTGATCCTTTCTCTACTACCTGAATTCAGAGGATTCTGAGCCCCAAAGGAAGAGACAGAGTCACAAAATGGAAAGAGAGTGAGTCCCTGGATCACTGCATGGAAGCCATTAGTCAACTACCAACATTAGGCTACCAAAGCTAGTAATAAAGTTTTATTGCATTAAGTCACTGAAATTAGAGGCATGTTTTTTAATACTCTGAGTGATACAATAGTTTCTGTAACAAGAGTAAGCACTATGGAAAGAGAAGGAATTTTCCTGTAGATGGCTAAATTGTCTCAGCAATGGTTATTTTGGGGGGTGAGGGAGGGAATTTATGCAAGTATGGTAGAAACTGAAGTACGATAGAAAGCAAGGCTTGCATATTTTGCTTTATTTTACAGAGCAGTGTATCAGGATTGTCTTCAGTTTGGTAGTATTAATTTAAATAATTGAAGAGAAAATAGAAGGAAGGGAGGGATAGGGAAGGTACTGGGAATGATATTGATCAAATTGTTATGGTCATAAAGAAATATTGTATAATGAATCCCACTATTATGTATAATTATAATGTACAAATTAAAATAAATAAATATGTATCATTATAATGTACCAATTAAAATAAAATAAATAATAATCACATTTCTATTTTTTAATTGGATATGTGATATAATAATTTGGAATTCAGAGCAATAAATTTTGAGTTCTGAAAAATAACTGGATTTTTAATGTAATTTAATAAATTGGAATTTAGATTTAAAAAATATTTAGATTGAGATAACTGGGACTTCCAAGACCAAAACCTAGAAAATAATCCAAGAAGTCAAAATGACTTGCTTCAATCATCAAACTAGTAGTTGGGTGAAATCTTTTTAGGAGATAATTTCATGTTGACCTCACAATTAGGATAATTTTAGAAAATGAATGAAAAGCTAGAAAGCAGTTTTTTTTTTCCACAGAGGGATGAAGAATTCCATGTCAATGCACATTCTAAATGAAAAAAAAAAAAATTAAGTTCCAGTGTCTATTAGTTGTAATTTGGGTGACATTATTGGTAATCAATTGGTTAATGATCTGGGTAATCTGAAAGTTAAGCTAGAAGAACAATATGAGTAGTGTATGCTAAGGTTTAAATATAGTTTGTGCCCTGCAAGGGTCCCCCAAAAATCTGAGATTGAAGTCTTGGTCCCCAGAATGGTGTGTTGGGAGGTGGTGGAACCCCTTGGAGAGATCCTTAGGTCCCTGGGGCATGCCTTTGGAAGGTAGTTCTCATGGAACTTCTTAGTAGTTCTCCCACAAGAGGGTTTTAATAAAAGTCTGAATTGGCCCACCCAGCTCTTTTTGGTACTAGGAGAATATGATCACTTGATGTTCCTGTATTCCCTCCCCCACCATAATGCTAGCACTATGCACTTAAATGTCCTACTGTGTGTGCTAAATAAACCTCTTTTTCTTCATAAGTAGCTTGTATCAGGTGCTTCATTATAGTAGTGAAAAGCTGACAATTCTGTGTGTGTGTGTGTGTGTGTGTGTGTGTGTAAATGTCTTTTGTCTTTGAAGCCAACTATCCCTGGCATAAATCCTAACTGTGAAAGCTGACTTGCTGTTAATTTTTGGAAAAACTACTGAATCGTTGAAAATGAATTTCTCCTCTATAATAATACAGAGTCATTGTGAGGGCATTGAGTTTTCCTGAGGGTAAACTCTTAGTGTTATGCCTAAAATAAAGAAGGTACTTGCTCATGTCAGTTGTCAGCACTGCCACCCTGAAGCCTCTGGTGGAAGGCATCCAACCTGGTTGCCTTCATCAGCTACTGAATTGGAGTAGGGTAGATCTGTGGAACTTCCATTCACGGAGTTTGTGGCTGATATTTCTCCAGCTGGTTCTCAGGTTGAGGAAGTTAGCAACATTTCACCATTATTCACTCAGTGTGCTTATTATTCTGTGGAGGCATTGTTCTCAGGAAGTGAAGGTGACTTTCTTAAGTACATACAGTCAATATTTGGCCAAGCTGCTCAGAGAGATCTTATGTAATCTGTCTGCATGTGGATGTATGTTTTCTCTTTGGCTTTTTTTTTTCTTTCACTGTAAGCTTTCATTACTTCTTTTTGCTATGATTTTTTTTTTTTGGTAATTGTATAAGGTCTTATGGTTTTAACCATCTTTATGGATGTATGAATGTGTGTGTGTGTGTGTGTGTGTGTGTGTGTGTTTATGTATATATAATCTTCTTAGGAGAACCATATCTGATTTGTTTTTCTGTCAAGTGTGTTTTCATTTGAATTGTTTTTCATTCGAGCATGGAGCCTAGTATGCAGTAGATGTTCAATAATTTTTGATGGATTTATTTCCTCCTTTTGGGACATAATATTTTGTAAAAGTTTAGTTAAGCTTTCCATCACAGTAACAAAAGTTTAGTTAAGCTTTTTATCACTGAGATAAATCAACTTAAAAAGAGAAAAGGTTTGTTTTGGCTAATGGATTCAGAGGTTTTAGTCCATGATATCTTTGCCCCCTTACCTTTGGACTTGTGGTGAGGCAGCACAATGTGGTAGAGAGTGCATGAGGAAGGAGGTTGTTACCTTATATTTTCCAGGAATCAAAAGAAAGAGAAAGATGAAGGGCCAGGGTTCCAATAATCCCTTCAAGTACATGCCCCTGATAGCCTAACTTCCACCCAAAGTGCCATAGATTGGTCACCAAACCTTTACTAGATGGGTCTTTGGGGAATATGTACCCAAACTATAGCAATTATGTTGGTAATTTTTTGGAAAGTCTGGGCTTCTCAATTTTTCAATTTTAATTTTTTTTCTTTTTGAATCTATTGTAAATGGGGTAGTTTTCCTAGTTTCTCTTTCAGAGGATTTGCCACTGATGTACAGAAATGTTTTTGATGTATGGCTATTGATTTTATATCCTGCTACTTTTCTGAATTCATTTATTAGTTCTAAAAGTTTTCTGGTGGAATTTTTTGGATCCTCTGGGTATAGAATCATGTTGATAGTTTGAGTCCTTTTCCTATCTGCATTCCTTTAATTTCTTTAGTCTGTCTAATTGCTTTGGAGAGGGTTTCAAAAACTATGTTAAATAGAAATGGTGAAAGAGGGCATCCCTGTCTTGTTCCAGTTTTTAGGGGGAATGCTTTAAATTTTTTTCCATTTAGAATAATATTGACCTGAGGCTTAGCAAGATAACTTTTACAAGGCTGAGATATATTCCTATTATCCCTAGTTTTTCTAGTATTTTGAACATGAAAGTATTCTATATTTTTGTTGAATGCTTTTTCTGCATCTATTGAGATGATCAATAAATCATCTATTTAAGTCTATTGATGTGATGAATTACATTTATTGATTTTCGTATGTTGAACCAAACTTGCATCCCTGGGATGAACTCCTCTCAATTGCGGGGCACTATCTTTTTGATATGTTTTTGTATTCAGTTTGTTAGAATTTTATTGAGAATTTTTGCATCCATGTTTACTAGAGATATTGGTCTGAAGTTTTTTCTTTGATACGTCTTCGTCTGGTTTTGGAATCAGGGTGATATTGCCTCATAGAATGAATTTGGAAGTGTTCTGTCTTTTTCCATTTCATGAATAATTTGATGAGTATTGTTATTAGTTCTTCTTTGAAGATCTTGTAGAATTCAGCTGTGTATCCATCTGGTCCTGGGCTTTTCTTGGTTGGTAGGCTTCTGATGGCATCTGCTATTTCAATGCTTGAAGTTGATCTGTTTAAATTGTGTATATCATCCTGATTCAGTTTGGGCAAATCATATGCCTCTAGGAATTTTTGATGCCTTTGGTATTTTCTATTTTATTGGAGTACAAATTTTCAAATTAATTTCTAATTATCTTTTGTATTTCTGTAGCGTCCATTGTGATACTTCTTTGTTCATTATGAATGTTAGTAATTTGAGTTTTCTCTTTCTTTCTGCTCATAACATGGATAAGGCTTTATAAATTTTATTTATTTTTTCAAAGAACCAACTTTTTATTTTGTCGATTTTTTCAATTGTTTCATTTCATTGATTTCAGCTCTGATTTTAATTATTTTTTGTCTTTTCCTGCTTTTGGTGTTGATTTGTTCTTTTTCTAGGGCTTTGAGATATAATATTAGGTCATTTATTTGTTGAATTCTTATTTTAAGGAATAAAATACTTGGGAATCAACTTAAAAGAAAGAGGTGAAAGATTTTATATAATGAAAACTACAGAATGCTAAAGAAAAAAATTAAAGAAGACCTTAGAAGATGGAAAGATCTCCCTTGTTCTTGGATAGGCAGAATTAATATTGTCAAAATGACCATACTATATATACAGATTTAATGCAATTCCAATGAAAATCTCAATGACATTCTTTATAGAAATAGAAAAAGCAATCATGAAATTCATCTGGAAAAATAAGAGACCCCGAATAGCTAAAGCAATCCTTAGCAAGAAGATTGAAGCAGGTGGCATCACTATAACAGACTATTCTATAGAGCAATAGTAACAAAGAAGTTGTTTGTCATTGAGGGAAAAAAAAAAATCCATTGGAAGAGAATGGATCTAAGCCTGAAAAGCCCAAAATCAACTCAACTGCAGGTTCTGAAAAATTGAGGTTCCTACTCAGATCAGAATTCTGTGGGCAAGCTTGATTCTGGGTCACCATTTCAAAACCTTAGAAGAACTTCTTCCTCAGTCTTGTTTTTTGTATGTCCATAAAAACTGCTTTTATTAATTTTGTCTGCTTGGTGCCAGGAGATTTTGTCTGGCCCCAATGGGTGATGCTTGGACTTTGCTAAACTGCAGAGGCATAGAATCACACAAGAATAAAAGTTACAGACACACAAATGGCACCTCTTCTAAACTGTGCTACTGATTTTTTTATGTTTTTGTCATTATGGAGTTGAAACTCCAACTCTTGTGCATACCTTTTAACTGGCACAATTTCACTGAAACAAGTCAAAAGACTTTTAATATAGGAGACTTGTTTATTTAAGCAGTACTTTAGAATAAAAAGGAAACAAAATTTCAACTGTTTAGTCATTTGCTTTATTTAATTGATAGGAAGAGGTGTCTTTTTTAAATTTTTTTTTATTATTTTAATTTTTTTCATCTTTCATACATTTGATTCAAGTGAGTTATGCATTTCCATTTTTACCCCAAATACAAATTGCAGAATCACATCAGTTACACATTCACAATGTTTACATAATGCCATATTAGTGACTGTTGTCTTTTAAATGAAATTTAGGTCTCACATTTACTCCACTAAAATATTCTTTAGTGATAGCTAATAAAAAATGTGAGAAACTAAGAAACAACTTGAGAGGGTGTTCAAGATAGCCACTGTTGACATTCTCATATTTTCTTTCTCAAGAGTTAGAAGCCAGAAATTGCAGATAGGATTATCATAGGTGATCCTATCTGAATGATGAATCACCTCACTGCATAAACTTTAATGTATGAATGCATCACAGAGACTTTAGATACCTTGAATTTAAAAACACTCATAAATGAACTATCTCATTTGTTTAAAAGAGAGATCATTTTGTTTAATATGGTAGGCATCTCCTTGTTTTACTCTGGGAATTACTGAATGTGAGGATTTTGTTTGTTTGTTTGTTTTTTGATAAAATGGCTTAATAAAAAACCTCAAGGACCCATACCATGTTAAAACCAACTTTGTGACGCGCTTTTGTGTGAGAAATTTCAAAATCTTTTTTATACATATAAACTTTCTTTCCTCTTTTTAACCAAAAAAAAAAAAAAAAAAGTTACTTACCTATATCTCTGAAGATTGCTTCCTATCTTCTTTCTGTCTCACTCTTTTCCCTCTCATGAGAAACTTGACACACTAAGTGATCAAAAGGGAAAAAAAAAAAAAGGAAAAGGAAAGAAAAAAAAATCAGCTGTTATGTGCATACTCTAGGAACATTTAGTTCAGATAAACAGTTAAAATGGTTGAAAAACAAAGAGTTATCAGAGTATGCATCTTTTTGTTTATAGGCTAAAGTCTTTGTTATTATAACAAGGAGACATTGAGAAAAGTCTTCAATTTCAAAAGAGAATTTTGACAGAATTTAGTCTTGGACAATGAGTTTACCATAAAAACATTAATACAATATTTTGGTTATTCAAGACCAAGGTTAATTTTTTTTTATGTTTTAAATATCCTACATGGGTTTTGAGAGTTGAGTTTCCACTATTTCTGTAACTGTTGAAAATTAATATTATATGTACAAATTTGTATTCAGTTAAATACAGTTATAATGCTATTGTCTTTTCTTATTAATAAATACTAACTTTAGCATACTATGAGATTACAGAAAAGTTTTGATGCCAGCTTGTAGCATTCTCACATACTCCATCTCTGGCATTCCCTATGTGAGAAATAGACAGTTCAGTGATCCATTTTCAGAATACATTATTTAGCCTTAACTGGGATGTAAAAATCCAATTGTAGCCCTTTTAACTATTAGCTCTTACTTTTGTCTTCCCCAGTTTAAAACTAGCCAATCGTGCAGATCATAACTCTGAGCTCTTGCTATCAGGGAGGACTGCCTTAGGTGTAAAACCAAGTGGACTACTGGCCAAAGTGCTGAAGCACACCCCCTAGCAGAAGTTTGCCTTGCCCACCATGTGTTTGATTTCTTGTGGTACTTCCTATTTCTAACACCTATGATTGATATCTAACATTAGTAGGGTATATTTGTCACAATTGATGAACTGATATTGGAACATTGTCGTCCACTAGTCTTTGCTTAGATTGCCCAAATCTTTTTGCTGTTGCAGAATCCCATCTGGGAGACCACATTGCATTGAGCCATCACACCTCCTGAAGCTACTCTTGGTTATGAGGGTTTTTCAGACTTGCCTTGTTGTAAATGACTTTGACAGTTTAGAGGAGTACTGGTTAAGCAGTTTGTAGATATTCCTCAATAAATATTTGATTAATAATTTTCTGATTTTAATTATTTCTTGCCTTCTATTGCATTTGCTGTTGATTTGTTCTTCTTTTTCTAGGGTTTTGAGATTAGTGTGAGGTCATTTATTTGTTGGCTTTTTCTTCTTTTAAGGACTGAACTCCATGCAATGAATTTTCCTCTTAGTACTGCTTTCATAGTGTCCTGGAGATTTTGATATGTTGTGTCTGTGTTTTCATTTATCTCTAAGAATTTTTAAATTTCTCCTTGATGTCTTCTGTAACCCATTGTTCATTCAGTAGCATATTGTTCATTCTCCATGTGATGTAGGAATTTTTCTTCCTTATTTTATCATTGATTTCCAATTTCATTCCATTATGGTCAGATAAAATGCATGGTAATATCTCTACTCCTTTGTATTTGCTCAGAGTTGTCCTATGGCATATTATATGGTCTATTTTTGAGAAGGATCCATGTGCTGCTGAGAAAAAAGCGTATCTGCTTGATGCTGGTTGATATATTCTATATATGTCAATTAAGTCTAAGATATTAATTGTGTTATTGAGTTCTATAGTTTCTTGATGAGACTGTACTTCAGAGTTTTTATTTTGTTTTGAGGCAGGATCTTACTGTTGCCCCGGCTGATTTCATATGCCTGCACTCAAGTGATCTTCCCATCTCAGCCTCCCAGGAAGTTGGGACTACAAGTGGTGACACCATTTTTAGGAGAAAGATGACAGGTAGAGTGCCATTCTCATCAGATCCTTTCAAGGGTATCTTTTATCAATGTGACTTGTTACTGCTGATCCTGATTTTAACCATTTGATGTGTTTCAGATTTCTCCACTATAGTGTTATTCTCTTTCCTCCATTCCCATATTTCATTATTCAAAAGGAATTTACTGGCACAGCCTCAATTAAGGAAGGAGGAACTATGTTACACTTCATCAAATATGGAGTATCTATATCAATTGCTTGAAATTCTTCTGCAAAGGTGCGATACTATGAAATTCAAACTTGATCTTAGTTCCTGGTTTACTGGAAGACAACTAATAAAATCCTTGGAAACTTTGAAATGAAGTGTCCTTTGTATGCTGATGAGTTGACTGATGGCTGACAACCCCTCCCTAGGTAGCTTCAAGATGGTGGCTGGTCCTAGGAGAGACCAAGGGAGGATTAGAAGGTTGAGACTTTGAGTTCCCTTCCCCTAATCAACTCCCCCATCTCCAAGGAAGGGAGAGGGAAAAGGTTACATCAGTTACCAACAGCTGATGATTTTTATCAGTCATGAATACATAAGGAAGCTTCCATAAAAACTCCAAAGGATATCCTTTACTACTGTTCCCATAACTTTGCCCTTTGCATCTCTTCATCCTTTATATACATTGTAATCCTTTGTAACATTCTTTGTAATAAACTGGTTAATGTAAGTAAAGTTTTCCCCAGAAGTCTGCAAGTCAGTCTAGCAGATTAATTGAGCCCAAGGAGGAAATTCTGGGAGCCCTGATTTATACCTAGATGGTCAGAAGCGCAAGTAAAATCAACCTGGGACTTGTGCCTAGTATCTGAAGGAGGGGCCAGGCAGGGAACTAAGCCTCAACCTGTGGGACATGATGTTTTGTCCAGACAGAACTGAACCGGATCAAAGGATACCTGACTGGTGTCTGCTCTTGCAACATTGCTTGGTTGTTGTGTAGAAAATAATCTCTACACAGCTGGTGTCAGAAGGGACTTGTGTTGTAAGGATATTTAGGAGAAATTGAGACTGAAGCTTTTTTTCCTACACAAAAAGGAAATTTTTCTGTTCTTCTGAGTTAGGATGGAAGAAATAAAAGTTATGTAGAAAGAAGACAAAAGGGAAGACAGGGAAACTATAACTTTAATCCAAAACCTTTATGCGAGCATTCCAAATTCTCTTCCTTCCTAAGCCCATACTTCCCCCAGGCCTGCCACACCTCTAGTGAGTTCTTCTTCTAAACCTGTCACTCCCAAATTTCTGGGAAATCTAAAGATCTTTACGCACAACCTTAAAGTTACTGTAAATTCATCCACTTAGAAAATTGCCATATGCACTGTTCATTACCCCACTGATACATGTATTTTTAGAATTAACTGAGCAAAGGGAGATGTCAAATCTACAAAATAGGGTCCTTTCTAACATTATCTACTAATCAGATAAAGGAGAAAACGTCAACCCAAGGATCCTGAGAATTCCCAGACCACCATAAACCATCTTGTGATCAGTGACCTGACGTTAGCCCCACATAGCTTCCAGTGTCCACCCACACTGTTTCCTTTCAAAGAACAGCCTGAGAACCCCCAAAAGCATCTCTCAGTCTTGCGATTGCCCACATTCTCCCTTAATGCTTTCCTAAATCAATTTCTGTCTGTGCTTCTGACACATTCTTAAACTATTTCTGTGATGTTTGTCAAAAACCCCACTTGTCCTGAGTTGAGGTTGCCCACTCCAGTAACTTTTAGGGCCTTCTCCAGTGACACTTTTACATTTATTTATCAATCACTTACTGTGTACCAGTGTGTTTTAGCATTTTCTTCCTTTTTTGCACAATGTTATGTCCCAGGCTTACCTTATATATTTTCTGTCCCAATCCTAGAATCAGCCATTTCTCTGAAGAGCCCCAGTTCCATTTATTGGAGAATGGTATTAGAAACCAAGATCTGGGTTCTTGGAGCACTCATATCTGAGGTGATACTGCTTCTGTACCTTCTCAATTGAAAAAGTAAGGAAATGTGTACATGTAGTGAATGTGTATGTATGGACACGAATAGATCCACACATATTCCCATATTATCCATTTATTTGAAGCTAAATATGAGTTCATATTGATGTCTCAAAACCTAATCCATCGCCTGTAGATCATTCTAGGCTTCTATTCTTTGTTATATTCAATCTTGAACTTTAACAGTAAGAAACTTGGCATCCACCATGCGCATCTATTTAATTTTTGAATTCCAAATGTGTGTATAGTAGTTTTGGATGTGTCAACTCCTGTCCTGGGAGGGAAAAAATTGCCATCATAGAGAACTGTTCTATATACAGTTGTTTTTGCCATTTCTACTCATTTCTAAAATGACTCATGTTACCACTTTTAGCTCCAACTCTCTTCAGTGAGGTAGTGTCATACATTTGTAAGATAATTATATTCTTTTGTCTGTCTGCATTCCATCCTGAGGGCACAGACTTCCTAAATGATTTTGTAAAAATTTGTGACCCTTAAAGTTTTTCTTTGTGCTATAAACTTTTATACACTAGCTTTATGTATCCACCAGTGCAGTATAATAAAAAATTGTTTCACTACCTAAAAAATCCTCTGTGCTCTATTTTCCCTCCTCACATCTGACACTAACCTATTGTCTGCTTACTGTCTCTATAGTTTTGCCTTTTCCCAAATATCATTAAGAAGAAACCATATATTATCGGGCTTTTTCAGTAAGGTATCTTTCACTTAGCAACATATGTATGTTTACTGCGGCTTGATGACTCATTCTTTTTTATCACTGAATGTTTTCTTGCATTGTGGCCACAGTTCAGTTATCCATTCACCAATTGAAGGACATCTTGGTTGCATCCAGTTTTTGACAATCATGAGTAAAACTGCTATAAACATTTGTATGCAGGTTTTGGTGTAGACATAAATTTTCAAATCAGTTGAATCAATACCTAGGAGTGTAATCTCTAAATCACATGTTATGACTATTTATAGCTTTGTAAGACAAAGCTATAAGACAAAACTGTCTTCCAGAGTGTGGAAGCAATTGGGAATTAGAAAATTGCCATATACACTGTTCATTTGAATTCCCACCAGTATTCTGTATCCTTTCTAACAATTGATTTAGTTAGTGTTTTACCCATTCTAGTAGATGTGAGGTGGTGTCTCATTGTTTTGATTTGCATTTCCCTAATGACAAATAATGTTGTGCACTTTTTCATATGCTTATTTGCAATCTGCAAATTTCTGTTTCTAAAAAGTTTCTAGTCTGATCTTTTGCTCCTTCTACACTCCACATTCTCTTTACTACACAAGAGGATGTTCTTGCCTCACTGCACATACAACATTCTATGTACTCTTTCTCATTCTGAAAGGACATTTCCAGGCCTCCTACACCTGACAATCAAATGACAGTGGTAAAAATAAGCAAACAAACAAATAAATAAATAAAATTAAAACACGTGCTTACAAAAATAAGCATTGAGTTTTGTAGTCTGGATCTGAAATATCCTTCCAAAGGCCCATGTATTAAAGTCTTAGTCCTCAACTTGGTACTCTTGAAAGGTAGCAAAAATCTTTTAGGAGGTGGGCCTAGTGAGAGGTCTTAGGTCCTTGGAAGACAGTCCTCAAAAAGGATTGTGGGACATGGGTCTCTTATTCTTTTTTACTTCCCAGCCACCACAAGATGGGCAGTTTCCTTTATCATGTACTCCTGCCACAATGTATTGTTCAGAGCAATGGGCCACGTGAACATGGACTGAAACCTCCAAAATTGTGAACTGAAATAAACTTTTTTTATCTTCTTGTTAATTTATCTTGTGCATTTATTATAGTAACAGAAACCGACTAAAACACCGACTCATACCCCTAGGCAGGAATAGGCAATTCAACCAATTTGTTGAAATTCCTTCTGGTATTTTTTTCTCCTATGAAATTATTTTCCCCCTTCGTGTATTTTTTTTTTTTTTTTTGGTGTTGAACAGTGAGTTTATTTTAAACTTCTTCTTATCTTAAATCTTGTTTAAGCAGACCACAAGCTTCATAAATCTTTGAAGTCATTTCAGATGAAATCCTAGAATTAGAATTACCATGTAAGAATTTAACAGCTTTTTAAAGGTTCTTTATTACACACATCCCAATTGCTTTTTTCACAAAATTGCTAACATGTTATTTCTACTGGCAGGGACTGAGAATGTTCATGGTTACCCTCCCACCAGCACTGAGGAAGGTCAGTGTTGTTCATCTTTGTCGAGCTGTCAGCCCACCATGGGCATCTTGTGTTGGTTTAGATGTATTTAATTTACTAGCAAGTTTGAACATTTCCTATTATGCCTGAAATTGGTTTCCTAGAATAGTTTTTGTAAAGTAGTCATTTGTGGCCTTAGTGGTGATTCGTTTTAGTCTGAGTCATCACCACAACTGTTTCTCAAGCTGTCTTGGAACATATCTTTAATCACAAAGCAAGACCAGGAGAGGGTGGAGCACAGAGCCCCAGCTTTTAGGTCAGGCAAAGCCAGATTAAAGCATAGCCTCTCTATGACTTGGACCACGATGTGGTATATAGCTAACTCTCCAGGTGTCTGGATCTTCATTTGTGAAACTGGAAATACCCTCTCTGCTTCCTGTGGTTTTTGTCAGAATGACTTGAAATGATGCAGGGAATAAGCTTTCTTCATTCAGGCTCTTTGCCCAGAATTGCCTGTGAATATAGCTACTATGTCAATCTGTCCATGATTGTGAATGGGGAATGGACTACGTATAAGGAGGCATGGTCCATGGAGGAGATGGGGCTGGTGTTCAGTGAAGGCAGCCTGGGGGAATCTTGATGTAAAGGTCTGGCAGTGGAATATATCTGGGGAAATAATTTTTGTTTAAGGACCAATTTGGAAGCCTTTAGTTTACAGGCTACGTACATAAAAAAATACATCTTCCTTCTACCTCAAGAAAGCTTAGTTTGCAAGCTTGTTCACTGCCAGTCCACCACAGAGGAAGCAGATCCACCCACGTTTGTGGTTTACTGCTTCCTTACAGACCCTAAGTGACCCAGCAGCTGAGGGCATGCCCAAACCCAAGAGCTTCCAAGCAAGTATCGAAACTCAGTTAAGGGAAACTACATGCTAAAAGACTGCGTGGATGGAGCAGAACTGGTAGAAAAACCAGTTGATGATTCTAACAAAAAGTCCTCAAGAGGGGACTTCATTCGGGCACACACAAACATGGCTTTCTTAGATTCACATTTTATGACCAACTGGAACGGTCTCATCATTTTAGAACAGAATATTGGGCGGATGGAAAGAATACAAGAAAAGATACTAGAAACTGTGAAAACCAAGAGTAATCTTAGGAAATGTTACAAATAATCAAGCAGTCTAAAGAGATAAAGATAAGCAGCTGGAATAGAGATATTTAAATAATAAAGTAAAATTTCTCTGATAAAGTTTTGAGACTGCAGATTGAAAAGGCCTACTGGATAGTGAAAAGATTGATTTTTTAAAATCAATAACAAGGTGTCCATACATACCTTTTTGACATTCTGACATTCCAAGTATGAACATAAAATTGCTTAAGCTTCAAGATAAAAAATAATGACTATTTAAAACTAAATAAGAACAGCATTATGCTTCTTTATTCTAGCACTGGTCTTTAGGAAAAGTGAAATAACGTCTTTAAAACAACGAAAGGAAAAGATTGTGACGCAAACACATATTTCCAACTAAATGTCATTCACTTTTCAGGGCTGAAAAAGACATTTCTGGCTGTGTATTGGTTTAGAATACATCACCTAAACTATTATAGATGAAGAAAATGCAGTCTTACAACACTGAACAACAGCTTGGTCAGTGAGAGACTACTTATGTGATGGTGGCCTCATGAGACCATATTGCCCAGTGACATCATAGCTGTATTAGTACATGTTTATGTACATTTTGTGATGTTCACACAATGGCAAAATCACCTGATACTACATTTTCTCATAACATATTCCCTTCACCAATCAATGCATTACTGCATTGGTGAAAGTTTCTGAAACAGCCCTGGAATCTGGAGAGAAATCTCAAGACAGGTGAGAAGATTGATGCCTCCTGAATCTTGTAATAATATCTAAAATCTGAAAAAGCAAGAAAATAGTTAGTGTGATGAAAAACCGGTATTGTGTTAATTGTTTGATTCGAAATACAATGTACACGTGAATCCATGAAATATATATAAATTACATAAGGAAGAACAAATTTATTGTCCAGGCAAAACTTGATACAGAACATTACATATTAGATGCATCCCAACAAAATTATTGAATTTCAAGAACTGGAAAGCAGTACGTTTATAACTATGTAAATGATTAAGTCACATTTAATGAGAATTTTTTAAAAATATCACACTACTGACTTTAAGGATTAAATTTTCTCCGTAAATATTCAATACTAAAGTACAGTAGAACAGTATTTTCAAGTTCTCATGAAAGGAAGTATGGCCAAAATTCTATTCCAAAGCAAATTGTCTTTTCTTTTACTTTTTTGCTGTACTAGAGATGAATCCAGGACTTCACACATGCTAGGCGATTGCTCTAACACCGAGCAGCACACCCAGCCCTAGGAGTCTTTCAATAAAGGCAGCAGAATACATTTCCATAAATTTTGATAGATCCTGGTCGTAGAGGAAGTGTTGAAGACAAATTTGAGCTCAATAGCTTCTTTGTGACTATTACTAGAGGCAAATGATGAGTGGATAAGCTATGGGGAAAAAAGACAGGATATTGGGATTAAATTTATTGAGTGACATAGGATTAAATAAAGCCAATGTGGGAATTCTAATTAGAGAATTTTATATGAATGTTGCATACTTTACTTCTATAAAGAGTTTCCACTAACCAAAACTCCAAAGGAAATGAGTGAAAATAAAACATAATTTAAATATTATGATACCCTTGTTTCTAGCTATTCAATATAATAGTTTCAAAACTAATAAATAAGATAATAGAGGTATGTGTATTTTTAAATTTTAGTAATGCATTTGTTTATTTTTTTCATGAGTTGGCCATGAACCAAAATCATTTTGAAATTTTAAAAATAAATAATAAATTAATATCCAACTAAAACATAGTGGTAGAGGAGAGAGAGGAAAGATATTTATCAGTGGGAATACGCTAGGTTTTTTGTGGTACTAATAAGCAACTTCATGTTGTTTAAAGAAACAGATTACTTGAGTTCATTTTTCTAACTTTTTATTTTGAAAAGTTTAAGTTCTTCAGAAAAATTGAAAACAATTGCACAATGAAAGAACTGCATTATGAACATTGGTAGACCCATCACCTGGGTTCAATTGTTGACATTTTGCTACATTCGCCTTACCTCCATATAAAATGCATCTGTTTCTGAGTCATTTGAGAATAAATTGTAGCCATCGGGGTTCTTCATTTCAAATGATTCACCAAGCATCTCCAAAGAACAAGGACATGCTCAGAAATAGCCATCATAAAGCTGAAAAATTTAATTATGACTCACAAGAAAGTTTTCCAATTGTCCCTTAGATCTCTCGAAGCTTTTTCCTTCAACCTATTTGAGGATCAGGGTTCCTCTGATGGACTTGATGTCATCTCCATTATCTAGACAGATTCCCTGGCTTTTTTGTGTGTTTTCCTGAGATGATTGCTTGAAGTAGAGTTGTTTTGCAGAACGTTGCTTAGTCTGGATGTTTCTGATTCCTGTCCTCACCTCAACCCCAGTTTGATTGGATTCATTTAAAACATTTTTTGATTGATATACATGGGTGCTATAAAAACCAAATTTGGACATTCATAGTTCTGGTACCTTTCTGGTACCAGGATGGTTGATATTCCTAGCTTGGGCATTCTCAATAGCTTCTTTGTGACTATTACTAGAGGCAAAATTTAAAACAGGTTGGGAGAGGGGGAAGAAGGTTGGGTGACACATTTGACTTTGGAGACAGTTTTCTTTGTCAGTGTTAGGGCAGGGGATTGGCTACTGGTATCTAGTTGGTAAAGACCAGGGATATTGCCAAACATCCCATAATGCATAGGACAATCCTCCTCAAAAAAGAATTATGCAGCCAGAAATGTCAATAGTGTTGAGGTGGAGAAACTCAGGTGTCCAACCAACTGACTCTGTGACATCAACTTTCTTCCCAACCTTCCTTGTTCCTGAGATACTGCTTGTAGGGAGAGCTGGGCGAATTCTGTAGTGGTGGCTGGTTTCTGACCTTGTAGAAACCATTTCACATGCACAATGTGAGCCAGGCCCTGCATGGCTAGGAGAAAGCTAGGTTTTATGCAAGAGGCAACTGTGAGGTTAGTATGGAGGAAGATTGCCAAAAATGGAGTCACAGAAGATCCTGAACCTGAACATTGGAAACACTGGAGCTGAGTTGCCACATGATGAGATCTTTCAGATCTTACTTGACCTGTACTTGGGAACACCATGCCATCCAGCACCATCCCTCTTTGTGGCATGGATGATTGATTTTTGGAAAACATTAAAGCTTTAATGTTTGTTTCTAGAATAAAAGCTAAGTAAAAACCTCTGGGCTGGCAAAAGATACATTAACACAAAGCCAAACAAAGCAAACACCACAACTAAAGGATAACCATAAAAGAAATTATAATTATAGTATTCACTGATAGAAATCCTATCCAAACTTTTTTTTTCTTTAAAAGGTAAAAGAAGTTTCACTGCTTTTCTAGCAAAAAGAAACATACAGAAGACTCCAGTCCCAGAAGCAGTGAATCTGCTTGTGCCAGGGAACAGGAGTTTTTCTTTTTTTTTTTTAAGTTTTTTTTTTAATTAGTTGTTCAGAACATTATAAAGCTCTTGACATATCATATTTCATACATTAGATTCAAGATGGTTATGAACTCCCAATTTTACCCCAAATACAGATTGCAGAATCACATAGGTTACACATCCACATTTTTACATAATGCCCTTTTAGTGATTGTTGTATTCTGCTACCTTTCCTATCCTCTACTATCCCCCCGCCCCTCCCCTCCCATCTTCTCTCTACCCCATCTACTGTAATTCATTTCTCTCCTTGTTAATTTTCCCATTCCCCTCACAACCTCTTATATGTAATTTTGTATAACAATGAGGGTCTCCCTCCATTACCATGCAATTTCCTTTTTTTCTCCCTTTCCCTCCCACCTCATGTATCTGTTTAGTGTTAATCTTTTCTTCCTGCTCTTCCTCCCTGCTCTGTTCTTAGTTGTTCTCATTATATCAAAGAAGACATTTGGTATTTGTTTTTTAGGGATTGGCTAGCTTCACTAAGCCTAATCTGCTCTAGTGCCATCCATTTCCCTGCAAATTCCATGATTTTGTCATTTTTTAGTGCTGCGTAATACTCCATGGTATATAAATGCCACATTTTTTTTTATCCATTCATCCATTGAAGGGCAACTAGGTTGGTTCCATAGTCTAGCAATTGTGAATTGTGCTGCTATGAACATCGATGTAGCAGTATCCCTGTAGTACGCTCTTTTAAGGTTTTCAGGGAATAGTCCGAGAAGGGCAATAGCTGGGTCAAATGGTGGTTCCATTCCCAGCTTTCCCAGGAATCTCCATACTGCTTTCCAGATTGGCCGTACCAGTTTGCAGTCCCACCAGCAATGTACAAGAGTGCCCTTTTCCCCACATCCTCGCCAGCACTTGTTGTTGTTTGACTTCATAATGGCTGCCAATCTTACTGGAGTGAGATGGTATCTTAGGGTGGTTTTGATTTGCATTTCTCTGACCGCTAGAGATGGTGAGCATTTTTTCATGTACTTGTTGATTGATTGTATGTTCTCCTCTGAGAAGTGCCTGTTCAGGTCTTTGGCCCATTTGTTGATTGGGTTATTTGTTTTCTTATTGTTTAATTTTTTGAGTTCTTTGTATACTCTGGATATTAGGGGTCTATCTGAAGTGTGAGGAGTAAAAATTTGTTCCCAGGATGTAGGCTCCCTATTTACCTCTTTTATTGTTTCTGTTGCTGAGAGAAAACTTTTCAGTTTAAGTAAGTCCCATTTGTTGATTCTTGTTATTAACTTTTGTGCTATGGGTGTCCTATTAAGGAATTTGGAGCCCGACCCCACAATATGTAGATCAGAGCCAACTTTTTCTTCTATCAGATGCAAAGTCTCTGATTTGATATCTAGCTCCTTGATCCACTTTGAGTTAACTTTTTTGCATGGCGAGAGGAGGGGATTCAGTTTCATTTTGTTGCATATGGATCTCCAGTTTTCCCAACACCATTTGTTGAAGATGCTATCCTCCCTCCATTGCATGCTTTTAGCTCCTTTATCAAATATAAGATAGTTGTAGCTTTGTGGATTAGTCTCTGTGTCCTCTATTCTGTACCATTGGTCCACCCGCCTGTTTTGGTACCAGTACCATGCTGTTTTCGTTACTATTGCTCTGTAATATAGTTTTAAATCTGGGATCACTATACCACCTGATTCACACTTCCTGCTTAGAATTGCTTTTGCTATTCTGGGTCTTTTATTTTTCCATATGAATTTCATGATTGCTTTATCTATTTCTACAAGAAATGCCGTTATATTTTGATTGGCATTGCATTAAACCTATAGAGAACTTTTGGTAATATCGCCATTTTGATGATGTTAGTTCTGCCTATCCATGAACAGGGTATATTTTTCCATCTTCTAAGATCTTCTTCTACTTCTCTTTTTAGGGTTTTGTAGTTTTCATTGTATAAATCTTTCACCTCTTTTGTTAAGTTGATTCCCAAGTATTTTATTTTTTTTGAGGATATTGTGAATGGAGTGTTTTTCCTCATTTCCGTTTTAGAAGTTTTGTCGCTGATATACCGAAATGCCTTTGATTTATACGTGTTGATTTTATATCCTGCCACTTTGCTGAATTCATTTATTAGATCTAGTAGTTTTTTTTGTAGACCCTCTTGGGTCTTCTAGGTATAGAATCATGTCATCTGCAAATAGTGATAATTTAAGTTCTTCCTTTCCTATTTTTATGCCTTTAATTTCTTTCGTCTGTCTAATTGCTCTGGCCAGTGTTTCGAGAACTATATTGATTAGAAGTGGTGATAGAGGGCATCCCTGTCTTGTTCCAGATTTTAGGGGGAATGCCTTCAATTTTTCTCCATTGAGAATGATGCTAGCCTGAGGCTTAGCATAGATAGCTTTTACAATGTCGAGGTAAGTTCCTGTTATCCCTAGTTTTTCTAATGTTTTGAACATAAAGGGATGCTGTACTTTGTCGAATGCTTTTTCTGCGTCTATTGAAATGATCATATATATGGTTCTTATCTTTAAGTCTATTGATGTGGTGAATAACATTTATTGATTTCCGTATATTGAACCAGCCTTGCATCCCAGGGATGAATCCTACTTGATCATGGTGCACAATTTTTTTGATGTGCCTTTGTATCTGATTTGCCAGAATTTTATTGAGGATTTTTGCATCTAGTTTCATC
Source organism: Callospermophilus lateralis (assembly GCF_048772815.1). Taxonomy (NCBI): domain Eukaryota; kingdom Metazoa; phylum Chordata; class Mammalia; order Rodentia; family Sciuridae; genus Callospermophilus; species Callospermophilus lateralis. The sequence goes on along the minus strand of NC_135307.1, from coordinate 124,122,866 downwards.
AGAGATATTGGTCTGTAGTTTTCTTTCTTTGAGGTGTCTTTGTCTGGTTTCGGAATCAGGGTGATGTTGGCCTCATAAAATGAATTTGGCAGAACTCCCTCTTTTTCTATTTCCTGAAATAACTTGAAAAGTATTGGTATTAATTCTTCCTTAAAGGTTTTGTAAAACTCCGCTGTATACCCATCCGGTCCTGGGCTTTTCTTGGTTGGAAGTCTTTTGATTGCTTCTTCTATTTCATCTATTGATATTGGTCTGTTTAAGTTGTGAGTATCCTCCTGACTCAGTCTGGGCAAATCATATGACTTAAGGAATTTATCGATGTCTTCACTATCTTCTATTTTATTGGAATATAGGTTTTCAAAATAATTTCTAATTGTCTTCTGTATTTCTGTAGCGTCTGTTGTGATATTGCCTTTTTCATCCCGTAAGTTAGTAATTTGAGTTCTCTCTCTTCTCTTCGTTAGCATGGCTAAGGGTCCGTCGATCTTATTTATTTTTTCAAAGAACCAACTTTTAGTTTTGTTAATTTTTTCAATAGTTTTTTTTGTTTCAATTTCTTTGATTTCCGCTCTGATTTTAATTATTTCTTGCCTTCTGCTACATTTGCTGTTGTTTTGTTCTTCCTTTTCTAGGGATTTGAGATGAAGTGTGAGCTCATTTATTTGTTGGTTTTTCCTTTTTTTGAGGAATGACCTCCAAGCGATGAATTTCCCTCTTAAAACTGCTTTCATTGTGTCCCATAGATTCCGATATGTTGTGTCTGTATTTTCATTTATCTCTAAGAATTTTTTGATTTCCTCCTTTATGTCTTCTGTAACCCATTGATCGTTCAATAACATATTGTTCATTTTCCATGTGATGTAAGATTTTTCCTTCCTTCTTTTATCATTGATTTCCAGTTTCATTCCATTATGATCAGATAAAATGCATCTCCACCCCTGTATATTTACTGAGGGTTGCCCTATGGCATAATATATGGTCTATTTTTGAGAAGGATCCATGTGCTGCTGAGAAAAAAGTATATCCACTTGATGATGGTTGATATATTCTATATATGTCAGTTAGGTCTAGGTTGTTGATTGTGATATTGAGTTCTATAGTTTCTTTATTCAACTTTTGTTTGGAGGATCTGTCCAATGATGAGAGAGGTGTGTTGAAGTCACCCATAATCATTGTGTTGTGGTCTATTTGATTCTTGAACTTGAGGAGAATTTGTTTTATGAACGTTGCAGCACCATTATTTGGTGCATAAATATTGATAATTGTTATGTCTTGTTGGTGAATGGTTCCTTTTAACAGTATATAATGTCCTTTCTTTTTTTTTAATTTTGTTTTTTTATTTGTTCTTTTTGGTTATAAATATGACAGTACAATGTATTTCGACATATCATGTGTACATGGAGTATAACTTCCCATTCTTGTGCTTGTACATGATATGAAGTTACACCGGTCATGTATTCATACATGACCAAAGGAAAATTATGTTCATTTCATTCTACTGTCTTTTCCATTCCCATCTCTCCTCCCTCTCCCCATCTTCCCCTGTCAAATCTGGTGGATCTCTACTCCTCCCTCCACCTACCTATTGTGAGTCAGCATCTGCATATCAGAGAGAACATTTGGCCTTCGTTTTTTTGGGGGGATTAGCTTATTTCACTTAGCATGATAGTCTCCAGTTCCATCCATTTATGGGTATATGCCATAATATCATTCTTCTTTGTGGCTGAGTAATATGCTATTGTGTATATGTACCACGTTTTCTTTATCCATTCATCTATTGAAGTGCATATAGTTTGGTTTCATAGCTCAGCTATTGTGAATTGAGCTGCTGTGAACATTGATTTGGTCATGTTACCATAGTATGCTGATTTTAAGACCTTTGGGTATATACCAAGGAGTGGGATACCTGGGTCAAATGGTAGTTCCATTTCAGTTTTTCTGAGGAATCTTCATACTGCTTTCCAGAGTGGTTGCACCAATTTGCAGTCCCACCAGCAATGTGTGAGTGTGCCTTTTTCCCCACATTCTCACCAACACCTTTTGGGACCAGGATTTTTTAAAGAGGTAATTCAAAGGTTACATTCCACATATTTTCTGGAGTTGTAATTCACTTAACTTGGGACACAGTAATTTCTGAGATCTCCTGGTACCAGCTCCAAAGTCTAGATTACTTCATTCCTATGATGGGTGTGTACTCAAGGACAGATAACACTGCCTAGGATGGGGAAAAAAAGTAATCCTGTTTCCCAGGGGATTAGGGAGTGGGAAAGATTTGCAAAAAGAAGAGAGAAAGGAAGACTAAGAAAAATGTTCGTTTAAAAAATAAGTCTCAGTGGCAAAGCAGCAAAGCTATATTCAAAGCATAATGTGGACTACTGTTACATTTCCTTCTGTCAATGTCTACCTTTTGTTTCTATGGAAAAGTGGTTGACAACATCTCCAAGCTGCTTCCTGCTGACCGAGGGCAAAGTTGGGGGAAGTGACCTGGAGTCTTGGTTCTCTTCCAGGTGGGGAATGGGTAGTTAAGGGTAGTCACCTTCAGGGCAGTCCAGAGGTCCATGGATACACAAACTTTAAGGATAACTATTATCTAAAACTGCTGGAGGGCAGAGAAAAAGCATATCTTTCAAATTATTTAAATAAAATTTATAAAACAAAACAAAAAAATAAAAAGAATAAAATAAGGGAATATTGACTAACCAGACATATTGATGTAAAAAATCTTAAATAACATATTCTAACTACTAAAATGTCATATTACACAATATTAAAAGGATTGACCAATTTCTGGTTTATTGAAAGGATGCCAAGTATAATTCAATACTGGGAAATCTCTTAGTATATTTTTGAACATAATATAATTTTATTAATGTAATTGATACATTTATATATAAAATATCATAGTCTTTGTAGATGCTGAAAAGTTATCTTAAAATTTTGATTTTTTTTTCATACTGGTATTGAATTCAGGGTCACTCAACCACTGAACTTGCAATCCTCCTGCCTCAGCCTCCAGAGCCACTGGGATTACAGGCATGTGCCACTGTGTCCAGCCTTATCATTTATTTTTTGATCAATAAAATAAGAAATACTTCCCCAGCCTTTAAAAATCTCTGTGTGCCTGTGAGTGTGAAATCTCAAGTTAAAGGCCAAAGTCATGTTTAATGAGAGATAAAAAAGAATCTTTACCTTTAAAACTAAGACAAGGATAAAAAACAGTACTACTACTTATAACATACAATAGTCTGAAACATTGTTTCAAACCTGCTACTAAATGAAAAGTTTTTTTTTTTTTAATGGAAAATAAGCAATAAAATGGTAATTATTTGCTATTTGGAAAAATCTAAGAAAATCAGTAGATGAAAATATTATGTATAGAGGATACAATCAGCTACTTAAATACAAAATTAACACACAGAAATAAACGGCTTCAGGGCTGGGGATGTGGCTCAAGCGGTAGCGCGATCACCTGGCATGCTTTCGGCCCCAGGTTCGATCCTCAGCACCACATACAAAGATGTTGTGTCCGCCAAAAACTAAAAAATAAATATTAAAATTCTCTCTTCTAAAAAAAAAAAGAAATAAACGGCTTCATTTGTGTCAGTTATAAATAGTTACATGCTTTAATGGCAGAAATGATTTATTTTTAGCAATAACAATAAATAAGCATGTAGGAATTCAAACTTAAGTAATGTGAAAAATCTATATGAGAACTACATGAACAAATGGACAGACATGCCATATTATTGGGTATAAAGAATTGTATCATGATGATATTTTCACAATATTAATTAGTACATTTAAAATAATTGCAATGCATTATCAACAGAATATGTTTTGGGGAACTAGACAAACGAATTATAAAATTTGCTTTAAAAAGTAAACAAGTAAGAATGGCTGGAAAAATTAAAAGCAAAAACATTTGGTGGAAGTGCAGCTTTATCAGAAGTAAAAACATTTTTTTAAAGATTTCATAGTTGGGCTGGAGATGTGGCTCAAGCGGTAGCGTGCTCGCCTGGCATGCGTGCGGCCCAGGTTCGATCCTCAGCACAAAGATGTTGTGTCCACCGAAAACTAAAAAAATAAATATTAAAAAATTCTCTCCCTCTCTCTTTCTCTTTAAAAAAAAAAAAGATTTCATAGTTGAAAAAGTGTGGTGCCTGCTCATGAGGGGAAAACAAGATAAATGTGACAAATAGAAAGTATCAAAATAAACCTAAATTGATAAATGACCACATTGGATAAAAGTCAGTAGAGAAGAACAACATGGTGACTATAATTAATAACAATATGTTGTATTCTTGAAAATTGATAAGTGTAGATTTTATGTGTTTCCACCATAAAAAAATGTATGTGAGGTAATGTGTTTTAATTATATCAACTTAACCATTCCATGATATATACATATTTTTCTTTTCTTTCATTACTGCCTCCCTTTTTGCCTTCCTTTCTTTCTCTCCCTCTCCTTTGGGGAGCGGGGATCAAGTCCAGAGCTTCATGTGTACTAGGTAAGTGCTCCAAAACAGAACTACATCCCCAACTCCTTTTTTCAAAACAACACTTTCCCCCTTTGTTCTGGTTACTAGATATTAAATCCAGGGACACTTGACCACTGAGCTCATCCCCAGACATTTTTATTTTTTATTTTGTGACAGATTCCCACTAAGTCACCCAGATTGGCCTTCAACTTAAGATCCTCCAGCCTCAGCCTTCCAAGAAACTGGGACATGCACTACTGTGCTGGACTCAAAATGGTTGGTAGTACACCATGTCTGTAAGGTTTCAGGGACTATGGTGCTTGCATACATTGTTGAGAGATGCATGCATCTCTCAACAATGTATATATCCTTTGTTCCACGTGTTAAATAAATAGAATTTTAATTTGTTGATTTAAATACATTTTTAATGAAAATTTTAAAAATCAATAGAAAATAGAGTCACAAATGGTATAGAGACTAATACATATCTAAATAAATTTATATCTTCTTCAAGTAAATCACAGATAGATCAAATATTTATATATTAAAATCAAAATAAACAATAAAAGCTACACTAAAATATAAGGGGTTGTTGGTAGGGAAGAGGGAAAATCTTTAATAGAATGTTATAAAACACAGCAGCTTAAGTAGAATATCAGTCTTCAGTGGCTGGTGGAGGGGGGCTAGTTTTTAATGGGGCAGAGTTTCAGTTTTGCAGAATATTTTGAAAATATTCTGGAGATGGATGATTGTGGTGGATGAATGTACTTAAGGTCCTGGACTGTACCCTTAAAAATGATTAAAATGGTAAACTTGATGTTGTGTACCATAATAAAAAAATTTGTAGTAGCATAAAACAGTGTTTGAAACAAGCAATTGAATATAGAATTTAAAAAACTAAAAACAAAAAACAACCTATCAACCTAAAAAGTCAGAAGACATATAACAAACTGGTAAAGTTATAAATGATTTACATGACAGAAAAATACAATTTTCTTAACTCCTTATCTCTCCTGCAAATAAACAAAATTCTTAACAAACTATGAGAACATTAGAAAAGGATTTTAACCTTTTATAAGACAGGAAAATAAATTGTTCCTCCCTGTATGAATATTTTAAAATAGTGAACTGTACTCATCATGCCATATTTCTCTTTTCAAACAGTCAAAAATTAAAACGGTTGGTAGCACACCGTGTCTGTAAGAGTTCAGGGACTATGGAACTTGCATACATTGTTGAGAGAGTAGTTTAGACTTGACTACTTAAATAAATAATGTATATATCCTTTGTTCCAGCATTTCCACTACTGGGAATATGACCTATTGATAACTCACCCATGTGCAAATTCGGAGGCATTCACTGAAACATTATAGTGGCAAAAGGATGGAAGAAAAGTATTCAAGATGACAATGGTATATGAACTCCAAGATTTATTATGAAGAGGAGGAGGTAGCATGCAGAACAGGGTGCACTGGTACAACCTGTTGATAGAGGTGTGTGTGCTTGTTAAACATCCAGAGGTTCTGGGAAAACATGAGAAACTACTCACAGGGAGTTCTCAGGAAAAGGAAATTATGGTAATGGGACAATTATGGCAGATTAGATCTTTTCTTTTTGTATGAGTGTATTGTAGCTGCATAACAAATCATTATAAACTTGGTGACTTAACTGAAATTTATTCTAGCAGAGTTTTGGAGACCAAAAAATAAAATCAAGGTGTTGGTAGGGGTATAAGGTCTCTGAAGTCTCTAGGGGCAGATCCTTCTTTGCTTCTTCCAGGTTCTGGTGGCCTTAGGTGTTCTTGGGCTGTAGTAGCATCACTCCAGTCTCTGCCTCTGTCTTCATGTGAACTTCTTTCGTCTGTGACTCTGGGTATCTTCTCTTCTTATTACAAGGACCCCAATCAATTGATTTAGGGCTAACACCAAATCCAGGATAATTTTATCTTGAAATCCTAAACTAATTAGGTTTGCAGGAAGCGTAATTCTAAATAAGGTTACATTCTGGGATTCTGGGTGGACATGAATTTTTGAGGGACACTGCAACCCACTTTTACTCTTTTGGATCTTCTGAAGTTTATACTGTGTATATTTATCACCTACTAAGAATAAATTGGATAATTAAAAACAATGGACAATGTAACACCCCATTTATACCTGTTTTTATAAGGTATAATGAACATGGTTTTGGAATAGTCCTTACTAGGTTAAAATTAGCCCTGTGGCAAAAGCACCAGAGATAAGAGGAGATGTGAAGTAGAGAGCTCATGACTATGTTCTCCGTAGGACTCTATAAGGGGTCATGAGATTTGACCCACAATTTTATACTGAGATAGATGCTATAAAAGGTTATATTTTGTCATAAATGTGCTTGAATACTAAAGTAAAAAGATATTTCCTTACAACTTAAAATAAACCATTCTAACAAATTCAAAAATGACAATGAGAGAATTGACATTGCTTTTATCACTAAAATGTTAATATGCAAGTTATTTAGAAAGTAGAAAAACAGACAATTTTCTAACCTTGCATTTTAAAGTTAAATCCGGTAGGACCTGAAGATGAAAGGGCATGCGTGTTCATCACCCTAAGTTGCTGAATGCTGAAGGACTACATTGTCTAGGATGGGGGCAAGGCAAGGAGAGTCTGCCATCTGTTCAGGGAGTGGGGACAACTAGGGTTGTCTTAGCAGAATCTCTAGGAAGAGATGAGCAGATGTGGGAGAGGCTAAGGAGGTTTGGGATCCCTCAGCTCATCAAGGGGGCTGCCCTTGGAGTGAATTACAGCAGGTTAAAATCCCCCAAATAATTGTTATTTTTTAAAAATCTCTCTTTGGCAAAATATATATATATACATGCTTCAGTTAACCTAGAGTTGTTTGTGTGATTCATTTCACTCTACCTCAGGTATGAAGGGCTTTGCACTCATTTTGGTTCAATATTAAGCCTAAGGCTGCAGTGTCCTGGACATGGCCCTTATAGCAGGGAAGCCCTGACCTCAGTTGTGAGGAACTCACAGCTTTATGGAGGTCACTGAGCCTGAATAGAGACTGCTGAACTATATTTCAGATAGAGTTCACAATGTTTATTAAATGGCTGAGAAAGAACCATGAAGACACTTTGTCAGACTTTTTTTTCTAGAATTAATTAGTACTGAAAATATCCAAGGCTCAAGTACAGTTGGAAGTGATGATAACTAGGACAATATCGTCTTAAAGTGGGTTTTCTTTAATGCTTTATTTTTAATTAATGTATAATAATTATGCATGTTTATTGGGCATAGGTCATGCCTTTGGTACACATGGGCATGGTGTGTAATTATTTAATCGGGGCAATTAGCAAATCCATCACCTTCAGCATTTATCATTTCTCTGTAATGAGAACCTATTCAAAATCCTCTCTTTTTTTGTGAAATACACAATACCTTCATTAATTATCATAACCCTAATACATAATACTAAAAAAAAAACCTTGTTACTTCTATTTCTTTGTAACTTCATACAAGTTAGTCAATCTCTTCTCCCTGCTCCCTCTTTTAAGCATTATTCTACTCTGAACTTCTATGAGAGTAACTTGTAGATTCTACATAGGAGTAAGACCACAAAGTGTTTGTCTTTCCATACCTGACATATTTCACTTAGCATGTTCTCCATTTCTATCCATGTTGCTGCAAATGACAGAATTTCAATCATTTCCATGGTGTATATGATGTATATATGTCACAACTTACAAAAATCTGTGAGAGCTACTCTCAACTCTGAATTTCCTTTTCCAGAGAAATCAAGTGCAGAGAATGGAGCTTTTGTGAAGAGAATCAAAGACTTGTCAATGAGGTGGGTGTTGAGAATAGAGCAGTCGGTTGTACCTATTGCTGTGTGTCTGAATGTCCACTGTACCCAGATCAGTCTCCAAGTCTCTGAGGACAGCTGGAACACCAATTCCCTAGAGAGGTGATGCAAAAGATACCTACCTCACAGAGAAGTGAAAATATTTGGCTTTTGGAACCAACCATTGTCTTTCTTTTCACACATAGATTGACACGATCGTTTTAAGTGGTCTTATTTTCCTTTTTGATTGGACAACCACAGATAGAAATGTACTGGGGACTTGAGTGTTTTTGCTGCTGCAGCTTTGTAAGCAATAAATCACAGTACTGACTGGTAGGAATGATTTATGGTGTGGCTCCTGGGGTGCATGCCCCTTGGTGCTGAGGTGTGAGTGATGATTCCAGCCTGTCGGTGCTCCCTCTTCGGTACCTGACAACAGATTGGGTCCAGTTTTAACAATGCAGCTCATCCTATCAGCATAAATATACTTCTTATTTATTTAAGTTGCAAAGGAGAGGAAAATATGCTGCATGTTCATTTTCCTCCTGGGTGTGAGTACACTAGTTTACATATTTGTCCTTTACCTCCTTCTGGGATCTTTTATTTTTCATAATATGCTTTATTTAAAATGACTACCTTTGAGTGCAGACTATCACAAGAGACGTGTTTAATAGACATCTAATAGCTAAGTAGAAGGAAATCTTCCAGCCTGAATAAAATAGGATGAGGAAGAATCACTAAGATACAACTTGGTTCTCAAGCCTACCCTTATTTTCTTTGAGCTGAAGTTGATCATAAACCTTTTACAATGAATGAATCCCTGCTGTATCAGTACTCCTGTGTGCCTTTTGTCTCCTCTATTACTTAACTGTGTCACTCCTTTTCTATTTCATTTTTCCAAAATTTTTTTGTTGATGATTTCATGGACTATTCTTTTGGTGGTGCTACTGATTATCAAAAAGTTTTATTGAATTAAATTGTTTTTCTCTTTATTATTGTTTTTTCTTCCAATTTGTCTGGGTTTATTGTGTTGTTATTTCTCCTGGTTCTTGAGTGGAAAGCTTAATTTGATTTATTTTTAATCTATCTTTGAATTTAATCAATGCATTTAAGATATTTGTTCTAAAAGTCTTTTTTCAGCTCTCTTATCACATGGGATTGGAGCACAGTGTTATTATTTATTATCCAGTTATAGCTGGTTTGCAACTTTTACTTTTATTTGATTTTGTCATTAGAAGTTATATAAATGTTTAGTTTTTAAATTGTTTTTTAAATTTTATTGCTTTCTGAAAGTAAATGTGGTTAGAATGATATGGACCTCTGGAAATTCATGACAGTTGTCTTTGTGGTTCAGGATATGGTTAAATTTACTTTGAAAATTATGTTTGTACCTGAAAAACAAGCATATTTTCTCAGCAATGAAGATAACTTGCAGATTGTGAATTTAAAGTGCTCCAATCCTTAATTATTTGACCTACTTGATCTGTCCTTCTCTGAGAGTATGTATTTAACTCTACATCTATGTAGCATAAGTGATTCTATATTCTTAAGCTATCATGCTTTTTAAATAAAATTTTACCATCGGCATCCCTAAACAATGCATGGTCAAATGCATTCAGTATTTTTGGAAATCCCTGAAGTTGAACCACACAGAAATTATTTTTCTCTGGGTTGCTTGCTTTATTTTTCATTCTGTTTCTGAGATTGATCTAATTGCTCAGTCTGGGACTTCTTTGGGATAAATTCCCACTTTTGATTTCTGAAAAACCTTGAGAAGTATGAAATTGGGGTACCAGCCCACACAAGGCTGGTCTGTGATTGCTGCACTCACCCAAGTTGGCGGAAGGTCTGTCCAGTCACTGTCTCTGGTAGGCATCTGGGTCCCAGTGTCCATCAGGGTTGGCCCTTGGTATTCAGCTGTCTTCCGATTCTTTCCCAAGGAACATGTTCAGAAAGAAAAGTGGTTAAAGCTACATGCCAATTTTGCCTCTACTTTCACTTCTTTTGATTTGTTTTGTTTTTAAGCTCTCTTTATTATGTTGTCCACTTAAAAAATATTTTATTTTTTCCATCATTTTTAATTGTATTCAGTGGGAGGGTTTTTCAGGGTCACCATGCTATTGTGAAAGCTGTCAGATTCTTAATGAAGTCACTCATGTCCTGCCTTGATAAATGGAGGTGGGGAAGGCTAGAAAGGGTCCGATAACAGGAAATATCTCAAGGACAGCCTGATTGCTTATGTAAGAAAACTTGCCTAACACAGGACTTGGAAGCCCATACAAGGAAAACTAACTGTAGCCACTCACCGATCAGAGCTCCACAGCTGTGTCAGGACACCAGTTACCAATGAGCTTTTTTGGAAACACCTCCGGTAGGGGTAGCTTTTCTCTTTAGCTCAATAAAGCCCTAGACTTTCCTTTGTTCCTTGGACGTACCAGAGACCACCATGGCCTGCACATATATGTCCTAAATTGGTGCCTTATTCTTTGTTATTGCCCAAATGAAAAACCTTTTAACACAGAGATTCATTTCTTTATTTTTGATTCTGACACTGTTATAAAAGGAAGTCAATTAACCCCTTACTTTTGTGTAATGAAAAAAATGTATATTAAGGAATTTTAGGAAACAGAATAATAGAAAGTCACCATTCAAATTACAAATAACTCAATAACTCTATACCACAAAAAGTGTCCTTTGGTATCATGTAGCTACTCTTTCACTCTTCCTCTTGATTTTTAAAAAAATATTAGAGAATTATAATGTTGGAATAGATTTGGCTTTAAAAAATATTCATCACTGTTTTGTGATTTATTTATTTATTATTTATTTGATCACATAGATTGAACCCAAGGGCTTTAACCTGCTGAGCCACATTCCCAGCCCTTTTATTATTATTTAGAGACTATTTAGAGACAGAGTCTCTCTAAATTGCTTTAGGGCCTCGCTTTAGGGCCTTGCTAATTTGCTGAGGTTGCTTTGAACTCATGATACTCCTGCCTCATCCTCCAGAGCCGCTGAAATTATAGGTGTACACCGCTGAGCCCAGTGATCATTTCCTTAATCATTTAATATCATCTTGCACAATGGATTTCAGTGTGCGCTCTGGCCCAGCACCTTCTTCTGCGCTGTTCCCAGATGGGCCCAGCAGGTCTGGCTCAGACTCCATGTGCCAGTCTTCCTCGGTGGGGCTCTATTGCCTCTGGCCTCCTCTGCCAGCACCTTGCTTCCTTCAGTCCCTCCAAGCACACTTCCTCAGGGCACTGGGTCACCTCCCACCAACCCCAGACATCTTCCCTGGCTCTCTGGGCAGTTAGACTAGCTTGCCTCTGAATCTCTGTGAATTTGTTCATTTCCACAGGAAACATTTCGCCCATTTTGTACACTGCTGGATTCTTAGCACCAGAAACTATGCCTGGTCCCTCTTAGACCCTCCTTATGTTTTGGTGGATTTGCTTTGTGAGGATCACTCTGCCTGCCATTTAGCTGGTCATACCCCAGGATATACATACATGGAAGGAGATACCACTAAAAACTAAAGAATGGGAACCTTTCCCCATTTCTTAAAATTTAGGAGCAGAAAACCCCAAATGAATTTACACAGCTACTAGCAAAGCAAGCCCAGGGGTCCAATCTTCCTCCCTCCCCACCTGAACTCTCCTCCTGGGATGCATCACACATACTCCACATCTCAAGGAGGGTAAAGGGTAGGGAAATACAGTTATCTTTTACTTGAAACAAACCCCCTGGATCCCTGATTTACCAATTTTGCTTTGAAATGATTTACTTTAGAAACATGTCTTTTAAAATTGCTTTTGCTATTCCAAAGTCACATCTCTTGCTTAATGTCACAGGAGCATCCATAATTCTTAGAGTTTCTCTATTTGTTGTCAAGTTATTACTGTTGTCCATTTTTTCTAAAATGGAATTTATTCATATTATTGATTTTGTGCCTTTTTTATAAGTTGGTAAGCAGTTTTCTAGTTTTTAAATTACATTTTAATTTGTCTGTTTATATTTTCTGGTACGTTCTAATTTGCTTATATAATTCTTATTCTATATTTTATTCTGTTTGGTTTATCTAATAGTAAATTCTAACGTTAAAAGAAGCATTCATGTGGATGATATTTGATGTTAACAAACATTATCATCTTATACTATTTGTTTTAGAGAATATCTTTTTAAATGAAACTTTAAAAATATAGTTAAAACCCCATCCTTCTTCCTGACTTTGCTTACAGGGTTGCTACCACCTTAAATTTCTTTTCTTTTCTTTTTCTTTCTTTCTCCTTCTACTTTTTTTTTAAAGAATACATGCTTTTCTTCTCTCCTTTCCTTCCCCCCTTCTTTAATTGGTACTTTTTCTCATTGTGAATTTGTTTATTATACACACGGTATTTTTGTGTCTCATTTTACTCTGAGTATATCCTAGTCACCAATTTATTACATAACACAACCTCAGACTGTTCCTGTATCCCCTTGTCTATGGTGCTTAAGTAGGTCTGCTTTGTCATCCTTTGAATCATGCTGCCATAAGCATCCTTGCTAGTATCTCTGGACAGGTTTCTCAAGGAAGATGTTTCAGTGGAGCAGTTAGACTAATGGCTGCATAGACCTTCAGCCTTGCTAGGTAGGAGCCCTCTGTGGTCCCAAGGATAATACACTCTTACCTGGCATACCTGTGAGTTCCTGTGTTTCAATATTCTCATCAACTTTTATGTTACCAGGTTTGTAGCAAAAATTTTCCAGAAAAATCTTATATTGGCTCCAGTTGTTTGATTATTCTTACACTTTACATTTACCAATAATTGATTACTAAAGTGTTACCCTGACAGCCACTGAGAATATATTTTAGTGTTTCTTATAAAAATGAAATCTAGCTTTATTTTTTTCCTTAAAATTAGCCAATTGGCTGAGCATCATTATTGAATAAAACTTTCTTTTCCCACTAGCTGAAGTTATTCCTCATAACTCCCCATGTACACTGGGGTCAGTGTAAGCACTTTTGTCTAGGGTCAGTCTCTTTCTATGCTGAATAATATTGCTATAATTGTAGCTTCATAATAAATTTTAATGTGCACTTAGGCAAGTTCTATATCATTTTCTCTTCCAAATTTTGATTTTTCGATTGCCTAGTGAGCTTTAGAACCATTTCTTCAAGTTTAAAAAATATCCATATAATGTTGAAGATATTTTAAACTCAGTTGATCATTTGCCTTAATTTTGTTAATGGGAAAATTTTGCATTTTTTATTTATAAATAAACTCCATTTATATTCTCCTTTATAGTTCCTGGTTCTGATAACATATCCAATTTTAAACTTTGGCTAATTATGAGAATATATTAAAATATTCACTTAAATTTTATCATATTAATTTTCTTTTAGAATTTTTTTTAAAAAATGAAATTTGTATTTTTCTGGTGCTTATATGTTGCGAGGAGTGAGTTAAGGATGATAGAATTCATCACATTTAAAAATTATTTTAGTATAAATATAATTATTTTAAAAACATATATTTTAGTTGTAGATTGGCACATAGCTTTATTTTGTTTATTTTTATATAGTGCTGAGAATCAAACCCAGTACCTCACACATGCCAGGCAAGTGCTCTATCACTGAGCCCCAACCCCAACCCCTAGTATAATTAATTATGATTTGAGGCTTCACCTACTTTTTTCTTCACTGATTTGAAAAGCTTTTTACCATGAGGAAATTTTCATGTGTTTTGAGTTTGAATCTGCATTCTTTGGCCCCAACATGTTTCCATTTTGCTATAGAAATTACTATTGCCTTATGAAAAATTTTTTGACTTGTGCTGGGCATTGTACCCATGGCTTTGTGTTTGAGTTCTATCACTGAGCTACATGCACGTCCCTAAAACTTTTAGTATATCCGAATACAGGCTACTGCATCTGAACACCATGGGAAAACTTGTGTGTGGGAAGCTGTGGGCAGATTCTCAGTGGCCCTTGTATTCCTCAATTTTTGAGTCATTGGTTCCCTACCCCTACTCTATCAACCCTTAACTTCTATCACAATTTCCATAGATGTTTCCTACAACTTGGCACATAGATCAAGGCCTTCTTTTCTGCTACAAATGTGAATAAATTTTGAATCAGATATATTATTAAACATAAAGCACAGCCAATTTGAAATAAACAAGGGGAAATTCCCAGGAGCCAAAAAACAGAAAGAAAAATTAGAGGCAGATCAGGAATGCACGTAGATGCTGGGTGGCTTGTGGGGGTTCTACAGGGTTGTGTAGTAAATATTTAATAGTGAAATTCCAGGGGCAGGGAAAACTCTGATTTCTAGTGTTTGCCAACTTCCATGAGGTAATTATTTTCACCATGGCTGATTTCAAGCTGCCAGTGTGCAATCCAAGCGTACAGAATTTGGAAGGATGCCTATAATCTGTCCTGTGAGTCTGCCCAAGAAGACTGCTGCACACAACTGGTTTATAGAGTAGATCTATCCAGGTGCTTGGACCTGAGCCCCTCACATCCATGTGCCAACACTAGCTGTGGCTTTGGCCCACATAGGGAGAGGGAGCTTGGCAAGAGCTCCCATATAAAAATGAAAGTCTCAGAACTACTTTTCATTAGAAAAGAAAATCATCAACTGGGCCAGTGCCCTGTGCCCCGGGAAAGAGCTGAACCTTCAGAGATTGTGCTAGGGAACCAGTGGCATCTGTTGACATCCATACCCAGAATGAACAGCCAGAGGAGGCAATTAGGAGCAAAAAGAATAATAATTGCAATAGATTGAAATACATCAAATATTTTAGAGTCCATGACATTAAAATAAAAAATTTTTAAAAAAGTATAGATCACTTTCAGTGAGTAAAAGAAATTAATTCATTTTTCTGGAAACGGATGTTTTAAAACTGATATTTACTTTACCTTTCCTGTTCAAACTGTGCCTCTGGGTAAGTAAATATTTAATTAGGAAAGATTCTTCAAATGAAATAAATCCAACTAAGAACTGCAGAGGGGATGGGATCATTCCTATGTGACCATTTTGCTTTCCTTAATAAAATTATAGATCTAAGGAATTGTTGTCCATGTCATCAGTTGCAGGCTGATGGGAACAGCATAAGGAATTGACCAAGATGACACCTGAATCAAATGATCAATCTTTACTCAAAAATACAGAAAAGCAGATGTGGTGGCACACATCTGTAATCCAAACAGCTTGGGAGGCTGAGGCAGGAAGATCACATGTTCAAAGCCAGCCTCAGCAATTTAGCAAGGCCCTAAGCAACTTAGTGAGACCCTGTCTCTACATAAAATATAAAAAAAGGTCTGGGGATGTGGCTCAGTGGTTATGTGCTTCTCATTTCAATCCATGATACCACAAAAACAAACAAAATAAAAAACCAAAGACACTCAGGTATGATGTGCTTCTTGAGCTGATGGCACAGGAATTTTACAGTCTCATCTATTATTAATTTGCTCCCCCAAATCAAGCTTGTGTATAACCACACTTTTGGATCTACCTACAGATGGTAGGAGATTTAAAAAAAAAAAAAAAGAAAAGAAAAAGAACAAATTAAACACAACCATGAAGATGCAGTTAGCCAAATCCAAAATATGGGAGATTTTATAGGCAAAAATGATCACTTTTTTTTCAACAGATAAATTACAAAAACAAAACAAAAAGAACCAGGGGAATATTATAGATTAAAATAGACTAGCAAGGCCTTGTATTAGTTTTCCATGACTGTTGTAATAAAGTACTGCAAAAATCAGTGGCTTTAACAAACAGAAGTTTATTCTCTTAGGGTTTTACAGGTCAGAGGTCTTATATGGGTATGTGGAACTGAGTTCCTCTGGCGTGTCTAGGGGACAATCCCTTTGCTTGTGTTTCTTATCTTTTGGCCCTAGATCATTCCAAGCTTTGCCCTCATCGTCCCTCCTCCTTCCTTTATTCTGTTCCTCCTGCTTCCCTCTTAGAAGGACCCTTGTGTTGCTTTGGGCTCACCCAGAGAGTCCAGGAAAATCTCCCTCCATCCCAAGAGGCTTATTTTGTTCACATCTGCTAACTCCCTTTGCCATTTAAGGTAACATTCACTGTGCTTGGAGATTCAGATATGAACGCTTAGAGGTGGCATTTCAGCCTACCCCAGGCATATTAAATAAATATCGACGTATAATTGTAAACCAAAAAAAAAAAAAAAAAAAATCACAAGTAAGGCTTAAATGAAAGAGCTTTGTGCAGGTACAGAAAAGATTTGTCAATTGGGACCATGAAGGCTCTTTTTAGTAACTAAGAAAGGACTCCCCTAAAGTTAATCAGGACTGCGGCTTTTATGACAGAAAGGGTAAAGATATACAAGCAGTTTAGCATTGCTGTGGGTAAGGAGGGAATAAACTGGACTGAGATAAGCTCAGTGTTAGAAACTGGGTGGTCAAACTAGTGTGCTCTTAAATTTTTTAAGTCCATTGGGATGTTTAGCCCAAGAGACAACCCGGCAAATCTGGCATTTCTCCAACCTTGCAAAGTTCTGTTAGATTCTGGAAATTTGTTTCTTCTAGCAGATCCAGTTCTTGATATCATATTTGTGTGGCAACTTCCTCCTGTCAGCAAAATCTCTAAGGCTTAGGAAGTGATGTTTAAATCTCTTTTTGACCATTTTGCAGTCATTTCGATTGTTAGGTTATCAATACATGCAAACCAAATTATGAGGGGGAAAATGAAATCATTTAATTGTGAAAATTTGAGCTCTAACTAGATATTTGATAGTATTAAGGAGTTTCTGTTAAATTCTTTATGTCTGATAATGTGTTTTATTTCTAGTTTTCAGAAATGTTTATTTTTTTTTAGAGATACATACTCAGTATTTACAGATACATTGACAAAATGTTTGGGATTTGCTTTAAGTACCTGAATGGCCATGCGTTGACCACCACTACATCTGGGTGATATACTCCTGAGGTACTTAGAGGGGAGATAATTTGAAGGAAAAAAAAAGACCTGCAGAAAGGAAAGGTTGATCTGTGCTGCAGTTTCACTGACAGGGTGAAAGAGATCAAGCCATGCCCCTAAGTGAAGGACCAGGCTTTGTCCAGGAGAAGAGAAAGTTTTCCTATTCTTGCAAGAGAATGGGGGGAAACCGTGCAGGCAGGGGTGGGTTTAAATTAAGGGAAAGCAAGGAATTTCACCTCTACTGTTTTCTCTATCAAGTAGGAGTTGTGACAGCAGTAAAGGGAAGTCAGGTGGGTGGGGGGTGTGGGAGAGGCAGAAGGTTTGAAATAGTCCTTGCTGCCAGAAGCATCTGCAGAAGCGAGCAGGTTTCACAGCTGGGGATGACGGCCTGTAATTCACTGGGAATTCAGAGTGAAAACGATTAGCCCTGTTATATGGGTTTCTTCAGAAAATTTTTGGTCACTCTCATTGAATTCTGATAAAGGAGATACTTGGTTTGCTTGAGGCAGGGTTTTATGTTTTAATTATAGGCTTTGTTATTATTCAGGCATGCTGAGGCCCACAGAGTAAGATGGCTGTCATTGAAAGGATAGCTTGTTCCTCACAGTTCCCAAGAGAAGAGTGGGCTGCACTCTGGGAGCCACACTGGGAGCCACAAGGAGAAGCACCAGCGTGGATTAGGAGTCAGAGGGTAAAAGAACCAAGGGCAAGAGCTTTTACTGTGGTTCCCCTGGGAAGGAGAAACAGGCTCTGGATTGTCTGCTCTGTGGCACAGGACTGTCCTTTGTTGCCTGAACCTGGTCTCGTTGTGGTAAGCGCAGGGGGAAGTGGCCTAGAGTCTGAGAGCCCCATAAAAGAGGTGTTTGGGCTCTGGATCGGCGGCTTTGTGTTTGAAACAATTCAAGGGTGAATTGTTTCCTGTCTCTAGGAGTTGGGTAGTCTGGGTGAGGCAGTCCCTGGGAGTCAGCAGTGGCCCAAGATGTCAAAGCATCAGCATAGAGAAGTCAAAGGCATGGTGAATACCATTTGTCTACTGGTATGACAGAAAGACTGAAAGCAAGGGAGTGGAGGATAGAGGCAGGACTGTTGTTGAAATCCTGAACAGTGGATTGAAGCTCGCGAAGTGAGAGGGTGAATAAAGGACAGTGATTGTGAGGCAGAGTTCCTGATGGAGTTTTAGGGAACTGGCTGATATAGGAAACTAGGAGAAGGGAGGCTCAACTATTTGGGATGTTAATGGTTATTAGAGTTGGGATAATTTGGGGGCATGATGTTTAGGGTGATTGTGAAGGAAAGTGGGTCTTGGTATTAAGGAAATGATGAGTACATGCAAATGAACTTTTCCAGGATACCAGAAGGCTATGATGTCTTCACACCTCTTTCAGTTAAGCAGTTGCTCATTTCAGCAGCAATTGCTTGCAGTGTCCTTCTGTTTGGGAGCAGGGAGAGCATTCACAACAGAAACAGCCACCCTCATTTATGCTAAGTGAAATGGCACAGAACAGAAGGATAGGCTGTGAGCTCCTAGGAGGCAAAAGCCAAGGACTGTTTCCTGTCTTTGAATTTCCAACCTTCATCATCATGATGGAAGCTGATATGTGTTCTGTAATTATTACTAGTCTGAAATTATAAGTCGAATAAAAGGGGTAAACTTAACTACATGCACTCTTACTAAAAAAAAAAAGAGATTAACAGCCTATTCAGGGATGGATGAGATAAAGTGTGTGACTGAACACAGAAACACATAAATCAAGCTTGTGGAAACACATGAATCAATCCATAATTAGGAGGTGAGGTGGTGCAGGTGGTAACTTTGGTGGAAAGAAAGAAATAGCATTTTAGATTTTTTTTTTTTTTTTTTGAGATGAAATCTTGCTATATTGCCCAGGCTGGTCTGAAACTTTTGGCCTTAAGTAATCCTCCTACCTCAGCCTCCCAAGTAGCTAGGGTTATAGGTGAATACCCCCACGCCTGGCTTAATGCATTTCTGATAAATAAGAATGAATCCTAGAATAAACACAAAAAATGAACAGTAAGATATAGCAGGAGGAAAACGGAAAAGGGACTCAAAAGATTCACTGTGCATGCTGGGGGAATATTAACTACTCTGGGAAATTTCCATGAGTTCAAAATATGGTAAAAATTAAAGTATATCTGTGTGGGAGAAATGCATATGCAGCATAGCTTCCACTTCAGTAGGGCTGGAATTAGGATAGCAGGAGGCCATAAGCTGGTCATACCACCATGCTTGCCAAGGCCTGGGGTCCTTTCCAAAGCAATGAAATTATAGGTGTGAAATGAATTTGAGCTATTTTCTCCAAAACATATCACAGAAATCACAAGAGGATGCAAAAGATGACTTCCTCCCATTGAAATGGCTAAAACAAAAGTGATAAAAATAAAATCATGGTTAAAAATATCCAAGGATTGGTAGGGCAACAGGCTATCATTACTCAGAATCTGGCCTGCAATTAAAGACATCCAAAAGGTTGCAAATTGCTGACTTCTTCCCCAATTTCACATTTTATCCATGCTAATTCTACTTGAAGAAGGCAAGACTTACCAAAGAAACTTCCTTATGGCTAAGATTCCCATATGATGAGTGGGACACTCACTCTGATGTTTTTGACATTCTGAATTCTTGCAGTTTCTATTCCTAAGTTCATTAGTTTTGACAGAACCACAAAGGAAATTGTTTTAATGTGTTGAATGTAAACTATATTCAATAACTTGTAACTGCCAGGTGTATGACTATTGTTGTCATTACTAACTTCATTATGAACCTCTACTATGACTGGAGATAATTTCAGAGGATAATGTCATGTTTTAAATTCTAGGTTTGGGATGTGGATTGCTGGCTGAGCCCAACTTGGTTGCCTGGTTTGGCTTTTAGATGCCATCTTTGGATGCTTTTCTTTTTGGCCTGTTTAGCAGAGAGTGAAGAGAGAAGATGGGAGTTCAAATCTAGAGGAATGTAGATTTATTTGTCTTTTTCTTTCTTATTTCAGCATGATCGATTGAAGTGAGGCCCTTGCATGTGCTAGGCAAATGCTTTATCACTGACTATATCCGAGATTTCTTGAAAATAGGATATAAATGCTTTACCTTTTAGAGTTTTCAGTTAGTAGTTAATTAGTTAGTGTCTCTAAACCACACCATTTAATTAATGTTAAGACTTTAAGGAGAATGCCAAAGAGGGGAAAGAAACATCTATCAAATATTATGTTAATTAAGTAAAGTTATGTGCATAGGAAGCTAGGATTCAGACCACAAGCGTTTATTCTGCCAGCCTGTTTCCTTCACCATACAATTTCTAATGGTGAAAGGTTTCCCTGCTTCCTTTTTGACCTGGTTGGGATAGCTGTTCACAATCTTGAGGCCAGAGGGACAGGTGTCTGAAGTCTACTTCCCAAGTAGCATCAAGCTAAGGCCAGTTAGAGTGCTCTGTGACCTCTCAGTAGGATTTCATCTTTGCTTTTTGCTGCAGAGATCTGCAGTGGGTTTGGGGGCCATCAGCCTGTATGGCACATGTCTTCACCTGTTACCTGAAGTTGGTAACAACTATCTCCAGTAGCTGATGTGAGAATACAAGTAAGATAATGAGGTGTATGAACCACTAATCATGATGTCTGGTCATTAAGAGAAGATACCATCATGAGTCTAGTTTGACCAAGGTTTGTTATTACAAAACATCTGACCAGTGTAGTAGCAGGACCCAAGATGGTGATATTACACATTTCAATCATTTTGTTATGAAGCCTTTGTATATATTTACAAGACCTATGATTTTTCTTTATTTTTTTCATTCATTCTGTGAGTTCTGATATTTGTATAGAAATAAAACTAATTTTTGAGACCAGATCTCTAATATATGCTGTTGCATTCTCATGAGTAAGAGTTACCTTAAAATGTTCAGAATTTCAGCTCTCTCAGGGAGTACATTAAATTTTCAGGAGACCAGCTTGTGCCTGCCCCAAGGGTCACGATGGGGATAACATGAGATAAACATGAAATGTTGAGTGGGAGGATTCTCTGTGACAGCTCTGATGTGGAGAGTCATTGATGTGGGTCACAGAGGTGACAGGCCAGGCCATGCAGAGTCATGCAGCGTAGAGAAAGTTCTCTGCTTCTTGTCTCTTGTGGCCACTTAAAATTTTCCTAAATTAAAACACTGTGATGAATAATGACTGTCCTATTTAATAATTTGTTAATATCCTTTATAGTTTCAGGAGAAGGTTATTTGAGAAAGTTTTATTTTTTTGTATTGTAAATTTTATTTTAAAATAAAATTCAATTTAGTGTCTTTCTTTTGTATCAAATGTCTTCCACTAGAGGGTTCATGCCGTGTTTTTCCCTTTTGTATGGAATTCCACATTGTATATAATGGGGAATATGCCATTAGCAGAATGACGTATTTGGATTTCATTGCAGACCAAGAGGAAGGAGAAATGATACCAGCTTACCCTGTTGGTCCTGTATCTGGATGACTATGATGGGGTCTGAGTGCTGGTCATGCATGTATTCCATTGCTGCTTTCTGCACTGCTGTGTGCCAGCGACACAGCTAGCCCTTAGGGTTAGCATAGCGGCCAATCCTTTCTTGATGGACCATGTAATACCACCTCATGGAGGAGAACCATGGATTCACCTATAAATCATCACCTCCAATATATTTTTTATGAAAAAAAAAATCAGATTTTGGCACCTATAGCTTGAGTCCTGCATGCTCAAGCCTGAGAAACCCGTGATGAAACAAATTCTGCTTCAGGGGGCAGCAGTCCTGCTTCACTCAGGGCACTAGAAGCTAAAAAATTTGCCACATAAAAGCTCAGTATGGAGCGTATGGCATACACTGTTCCATTTATTCCCCACCCAGTTCTGTGAGGTCTGAGGTGGATGGCTTGAATGTCTCCCTTGTCATCCTGTTCTGCTTAGGCGGGGAAGATAGAGTCCAGTTTCCCACACTACACTGCAGAAAGGATACTAAAAGGGGTTTATTTTTCCAATAAGAAATCTTGATGCAGATTTGGAGGGCAGGCATGAGGTGGGTGCTGCCCTTCAGGTTGACCTTTTGGTAAGCACAGTTAGAGACAGTGGTTTTTTTAATCGTCAGCAGTCCAGTGTCCTGTCATTTGTGGATACCTACAGGTACACTATGCTGGGGCATCCCTTGGGGTTTGTGTTTTGCTTACCTGTGGATCAGCAGGTATGGCCTAGCTGCATCTCGGTGCAGGGGCTTCCTGCTTCTGGAGCACGGTACACCATATTTCCTGAAGCCAGCAGCTCCCCTGAGGGTCTGGTTTCTCACTTCTGGGCACCAATCCCAGAGGTGAAGACTAGAGCCAGTCATTCTGGCTCTCTCAATAGTTTAGTAAGCCCTCAGTTCTCTGTATGGGGTTCCTTATTGCTTTATTAGTGAAAATAATTTTCCCCCTGAAACTGAACTGCCTGATAAGGATAGGAATTATTATTTTGGTTCATAAATGAAGAACTGGGTCACAGTAAGGTTAAGAGCAAATAGCAAAAACATGTCAGAGGACAGATTTAAATTCAGGTCTGTTATCTCCAAAGATAATGTTTTACAGTATACCTTTAGACTGCTTTCAAAGCAAGTCTGAAATAATAAATATTAAAGAAGCATAACAATAATAGAGAATATAAACTTAAAAACTATGCCTTCCTGAACATACTGGGTGCTGAATAAAGTCAAACAAATATTCCTAAAATTGCATTTTTCTCTTTCAGAAAGCAAGATAAAACACAAAAAGCAAAAATGTGAGGAAACTTTATAGGCAGTTAAGAAGAAAAGTGGAATAAAAACCAGGGGTGTGTGCTACCACTGCATCTTCTCTGCCTTGGGGGAGGTTGCTGTTGTAGCTTGTAGTTCAGGGCTTGTGCATTAATGCTTATACCAGGTAAGGATATGAAGTGTGTCTTTGGGCCCTGGAGAAGTGCATATTTGAAAATGAGATTCGCACATCAAATCAAAAACAGGTAAAGGACTAAACCCTCAGTAAAATCCTATCTATCTAAACCTGAGCTCTAAATCTGAGATTCATAATATTCTGTCTGTGACTAACAGTGAGTTAGGGTTGAACTGTTTATTACTGAAGTAGTACATTAATTCCTGAATAGAAAAATTAACATATAGAATGGTCTAGATCACATTTTTATGGATATCTGGAAGGAGAAAATGCAAGCCTTATATGGGGGAACAAGTTCTCACATGATTCCCATACCTAAAATTCTGGTGACGAAGAAGTCACAATCTGCAGCTATAAAGGACAAGAGAAAATAACAAGAATGAGAGGTAATAAACTGTAGGATTAGATTTTTCTTCAAAAGCTTCACAGGGCAAAACCACCAAATCAACATTTTTAAAAAGTCTTAAATGGGGGCTGGGGTTGTGGCTCAGTGGTAGAGTGCTCATCTAGCGTGTGCGAGGCCCTGGGTTCAATCCTCAGCACCACATAAAAAAAAATAAAATAAAAGTATTGTGTCCAACTACTTCTATAAATAAGTATTTTTTTAAGTCTTAAATGGTTAAAAACATACAAGATAAAATTTTTAAACTCTTAGAGCATTTGCAGGTAATTGAATGAGTTGGAGAATATCGTGCTAAGCAAAATAAGCCCATCTCAAAAAACCAGGGGCTGAATGTTTTGTCTGATAGGTGGATGCTGATCCATATGTCAGGGGTGTGTGCATGGGATAAATGGAGGAAATTTGGGTGGGACAAAGGGGCGTAGGGAGGGGGCAAAGGGGTAGGAAATATGGTGGAATGAGACAGACATCATTACCCTGGCTACATGTATGATGGGACTAATGTGAGACTGTACTTCATGCACTACCAGAGAAGTAGTAGTGCATAAAGTACAATGAATCTAAAAGCTTTCTACTGTTATGTATAACTGATTATAACTAATAACTAACTAATTAAATAAATAAATAAAATCAGTCTTTGCTACTGACTTTTCTTTTGTATAGCAATTTACAAAGTACTTAAGTGTAAAGTATTGCTATTCAGCTGAATGTCACACCACCCTCAAACATCAACTGAGGCATTTACTAGTGTCCTGTTGCTACAGAGAAAGAAGTTGAGGCTTTCCAAAGTTACATGATTTATTCAGCTAGCAGGAGAAATGCTGAAGTCAGGCTTCTGACTCTGAATCCAGGATAACTGGCCACAGAATTAGTGGCAATAGAGACCCAGTTTAAAACATGTAAATCTGTAGTACTTGAGCCAGCATTTTCTGACCAGGTGAAATATATTGAACAACATAATTGTTACTAGTTATGGCTTAAACGAGTTATAGTTTTCTTCTTGTAGGTTTTGCTTCAAAATAGGAGGCCCTTCAGAAAAGATTACAGAATCAATAGTTCTGCAGTATCATATATATTTTTTTCCCACTCCTGTGACAGAATGACTGCTCTTAGTTATTTTTATGAGATGGTTTGCTCAGGGAGACATCGAAACTGGACTATGGGTTTCACTTCCAGATGCTTATGAGAATTAACCTGAGAGGAATCCATTCAAAGGTTACTAATTCCTGGTTCATCTCTCTACCTTTAACTAATTGTTTCAGAATCTTTAGGGTCCCCTTGGAGGGGAATCCTATGGCCTCCTTGTCTGTAAGAAACAGACTTTATATTTCTTCATAGAGTCCATCTGAATGTTGATCCATAGGTTCCCCATGTCACTGGAAGGTTTAGAATGATTGCATCAGGAAATATCAGAGACAAGAAAAGTTTGAAAAAATGATACTATGATACAATATAGAAGGCAACACCACATACCACTTTCCAGGGAGGAATGTGGATTGGCACATCAGAAAGATGTGTGCTGTTCCCTTGCTGCAAGTCACTAAGGTGTTTTGAAAGCAGGTTTATAGATCTGCAAAGTGAGAAGTTTGAATAAAGCATTTGAATCATTTTTCAGACCAAATAATGATTTATTTCAACACATATCAAAATGAGTTTTTGAAGTTACTGAATTGTTTTCATTGAATAGCCAATTCAGTGAAAAGGTTTTTATTAATCAGTTTGGATGATGATTATAGAAACCATTATCTCTAAGATCAAGATCATGTCCTTTATATAATTCCAGACAGAAAGTTCTTTACTTGGCTCTAAAATTAGAATGAGACCTTTTTGCAAACCACAAAACCCAACCAATGTCAAGTGGACTCTACACTGGAGTCTTTCCAAGGACAATGAACTTACTAAGTGTTATTTTTAATTGCTTTGCAGCATAATTCACTGTCCAAGTGAATCTAATTGTGGAATTTATGTTTTTTCATAAAATCTAAATCTGTGTATAAATATTCCCAAGCCATCATTTCAGATTGTCTTGTGATGGAGAGTTTGCCTTGCAACTTTGCAACAATATTTATGCTATGCAGGTCAGATGGCATGACTACAGTTAAGGTAGTTTTGAATCTTTATCTATTAGTTTCAATGTCATTTAAAAACCTACGCCTGAAGTCAGGTGCTGTGGTACATGACTATAATCCCAGCAGCTCGGGAGGATGGGGCAGGATGATCCCAAGTTCAAAGCCAGCCTCAGCAACTTAGTGAGACCCTGTCTCAAAATAAAAATAGTTGGAAATGGAGCTCAGTGGTTAAGAGCCCCTATGTTCAATCCCTGTCACAAACAAAACAAAAACAAAACAAAAAAACAAGAATAAAAACATACCAAAAAAAACCCAACCCTGAATTCCTCCCTTCCTCTCCTCCTCATTACAAAATATCCGTCTTGTTTTTCTATTAGTGTGTATTCAGTGTATTTCTACCTCATATTACATTTCACAAAAATGTTTCCAATTTTGAGAAAGACGAGAGAAAGAGTGAGAGAGAGAAAGAGAGAGAGAGAGAGAGAGAGAGAGAGAGAGAGAGAGAAGAGGGATGGGACTCGTGTACCTTTTTAGTCATAGGATTCATGTAACCTAAATGGAAATAAGGAGTTCTAACTCCTCATCTCTCTCTCTCTCTGTCTCTCTGTCTCTCTGTTTCTCTGTCTCTCTCTCTCTGTCTCTCTCTGTCTCTCTGTCTCTCTCTCTCTCTCACACACACACACACACACACACACACTCTCTTCAAGATTTAATGTCAATGATATACAGTAAAAATGAAACCAAAGCATAAAGCTCTATATTCAGCATGTTAAGATTTATGTGAACTCATTCTCTGTCTGGCACACTGTCCATGTGGGGATTACAGGTCTGCCCTCTGGAAGCTAAGTGGAGCGGGTGAGACAGAGTTACAGATGGATACACTGTGATACCCTGGGGTGTGTGCTATTTGGAGATAAGAATAAAGCTGGTGAGTATGCTTGGAGGACAGAGCAACTAACTCAGGGGGTGTAGAGTTATTTTCTCTGTGAGAGAGACATTTAAAGTAGTTTTGTAAGAAAGAAGAAAAGAGGGAGGGACATTTCGGAGGCTAGAAAGTTCATGATCCTGAAAAGGCATAAAATATCCAAGAAATCTAAATCATCACACAGCCCTTTTCTTACCCAGGTCTCCTCCCTCAAGTGGCCATGCCCTGAGACCCATTTGCTACTTATACTGGGATTCTCCTAAGTGTGTGCCAGGCATAAGGTCACCTGCAAGTTCTAATAAATGTAGAATGGATGAAGCTACAGATGTATACCTGACTCTATCACTAGATGTTGTGCACTTTGATCAGAAGCATTGAAAACTTTTACCTATGTTGTCTGGTCACAGTCATACAAATCACCTGAGGTTTGGGTATAGTTATGATCTGCTGATGATGGATTGGAAGTATGAGGGTTTGGTGAGGCTGCTAAATGCAAAGCTAATATAAAAAAATCACTTGAAACTACATCTATCAGAAAAACACTATCAGTAAAATTTAAAGTTTTGCCATTTAAAGTAACATTAAAAATATCAAGGGGCTGGGAATATGCCTCAAGTGGTAGCATGCTCGCCTGGCGTGCATGGGGCGCTGGGTTCGATCCTCAGCACCACATAAAAATAAAATAAAGATGTTGTGTCCACTGAAAACTAAAAAATAAATATTAAAACTCTCTCTCTCTCTCTCTCTCTCTCTCTCTCTCTCTCTCTCTCTCTCTCTCTCTTTCTCTTTTAAAAAAATATCAAGAACCAGACTGTAGAATGAATTTGGCATAACTTTCCTATGTTCATTTATGAATACATGACCAATATAACTCCGTATCATGTACAACCACAAGAATGGGAAGTTATACTTCAGGTATGTACAATATTTCAAAATATATTCTATGTCATGTATAACTAAAAAGAACAAATTTAAAAAATTTTAAATTAAAAATTTTAAAAAAGGCAAAATAATCAAGAACTTAGTAATAAATCTAACAAAAGAATATACAAGACTTCTACAGAGAAAAAACATTCAACAATCACTTTGTTTTCATACATTACAGCAGATTTCCCTACATGAAGATGTACTCCCTGTTCATTGACTGGAAGATTCAATAAAGATGTCAATACAAATCTTAGTCAAAATCCCAGCAGATGTTGCAAAGAAACTTTTACATTGTTGAAAAATTTTATATCAAGATGCAAAGTTCTTCCAATTGCAAAGACAAACATGGATAGAAGCCTAGCTGTACCTGTTATCAGCAGTAGTTATAAAATTTTAATAA
Source organism: Callospermophilus lateralis (assembly GCF_048772815.1). Classification (NCBI taxonomy): domain Eukaryota; kingdom Metazoa; phylum Chordata; class Mammalia; order Rodentia; family Sciuridae; genus Callospermophilus; species Callospermophilus lateralis. Next base: position 124,094,993 of record NC_135307.1, on the reverse strand, counting down.
ACTTACCTTAAGAGTAGATGTAAATATACCATGAGCACAGTACTGAAAATCCAGAAACTGACCCATCTATATAGTGACACTGGCATAGGACAGAACTGGCACCAAAAACTCTGTGGTGTTGGGGCATTTAGTATCCACATGGCACAAGTAGAAGCTCTTGTCACACTGTATAAGAAAGTCAATTCAAGAAAAAAAAGTACAAAAAAAAAAAAAATATATATATATATATATATATATATATACACACTCTAAAGCTTTAGAAGACAATATAGAACATTTTCCCCCTTCATTATGTGGAAACACATCTTTTTAAAAAAATTTATTTATTTTTGCATTACAATTCTTAATACACATAATTTATCATATCTCTGATTATATATAAGGTATGTTGACACCAAATTCACATCTTCATACAGGTATTTTGATTAATGATGAGGGTCTCCTTTCACCATCCATGCTATTCTCCTTCTTCCTCCCTTTCCCTCCCACCCTATTCCCTATCTAGAGGTAATCTTCCTCCCTTGTTCTACCTCCCAACTCATTTTGAGCAACCCCCCTTATATCAGAGAAGACATTTGGCATTTGTTTTTGTTGAGATTGGCTAACTTCACTTAGCATAATCTTCTCTAATGCCATCCATTTCCCTGCAAATGCCCTGATCTTATTCTTTTTTATTCTGAGTAATATTCCATTGTGTATAAAAGCCACATTTTTTTTTTATCCATCCATCCACTGAAGGACATCTAGGTTGTCTCCACAGTTTAGCTATTGTGAATTGTGCTGCTATAAACATTGATGTGGTGTGTCCCTGTAGTATGCTGTTTTTTAGGTCCTTTGGGTATAGTCTGAGAAGAGGAATGGCTGGGTCAAATGGTGGTTCCAATCCCAGCTTTCCAAGGAATCTCCATTTTACTTTCCAAATTGGCTGCAGCAATTTGCAGTCCCACCAGCAATGTGTGCGTGTACCTTTTTCCCTGCATCCTCGCCAGCACCGGTTGTTGTTTGTCTTCATAATGGTTGCCACTCTTACTGGAGTGAGATGGTATCTTAGAGTAGTATTAATTTGCATTTCTCTGGATTGCTAGAGATGATGAGCATTTTTTCGTATATTTGTTGATTGATTGTATATTATTTTCTGAGAAGTGTCTGTTTAGGTCCTTGGCCCATTTATTGATTGGATTATTATTTTTTTTGTTGTTGTTGTTGCTTATCTTGTTGAGCTCTTTATATAACCTAGAGATTAGAGCTCTATCTGATGTGTGAGGGGTAAAAATTTGCTCCCAGGATGTAGGCTCCCTATTCACCTCACATATTTTTTATTTTGCTGAGAAAAAACTTTTTTGTTTGAATTCATCCCATTTGTTGATTCTTGGTTTTAATTCTTGTGCTATAGGTGTCTTATTAAGGAAGTTGGGGCCTAGCCCCATGTGATGGAGATTAGGGCCTACTTTTTCTTCTATTAGATGCAGAGTCTCTGATTTAATCCCTAAATCCTTGGTCCATTTTAAGTTAACTTTTGTGCATGGTGAGAGATAGGGATTCAGTTTCATTTTGTTGCATATGTATTTTCAGTTTTCCCAGCACCATTTGTTGAAGATGCTATCCTTTCTCCAGTGCATGCTTTTGGCACCTTTGTCTAGTATAAGGGAGTTGTAATTTTGTGGGTTAGTCTCTGTGTCCTCTATTCTGTACCATTGGTCTATTAGCCTGTTTTGGTGCCAGTACCTTGCTGTTTTTGTTACTATTGCTCTGTAGTATAGTTTAAGGTCTAGTATAGTGATATCACCTGTTTCACTCTTCCTGCTTAGAATTGCTTTAGCTATTCTGGGTCTCTTATTTTTCCAGATGAATTTCATGATTACTTTTTCTATTTCTATGAGGAATTCCATTGGGATTTTGATCCGACTTGCATTGATATTAGTGCTTTTGGTAGTATGCTTAGTTTAATAATATTAATTCTGCCTATCCATGAGCAAGGTAGATCTTTCCATCTTCTAAGGTCTTCTTCTATTTCTCTCTTTAGGGTTCTATAGTTGTCATTGTAAAGATCTTTCACCTCTTTTGTTAGGTTGATTCCCAAGTATTTTATTATTTTTTTTTTGAGGATATTGTGAATGGGGTAGTTTTCCTCATTTCCTTTTCAGAAGATTTGTCACTGATATACAGGAATGCCTTTAATTTATGCGTGTTGATTTTATATCCTGCCACTTTGCTGAATTTATTTACTAGCTAGAAGTTTCTTGGTAGAGTATTTTTGGGTCTTCTAGGTATAGAATCATATCATCAGCAAATAGTTAGTTTAAATTCTTCTTTTCCTATAGTTATTCCTTTAATTTCTTTCATCTGTCTAATTGTTCTGGCCAGTGTTTCAAGAACTATGTTGAAAAGAAGTGGTGAGAGAGGGCATCAATATCTTGTTCCAGATTTTAGAGGGAATGCCTTCAGTTTTTCTCCATTTACAATGATGCTGGCCTGAGGCATAGTGTAGACAGCTTTTACAATGTTGAGCTTTTACAATAAAATTTTATCCCTAGTTTTTCTAGTGTTTTAAAAAATGAGTGCTGTATTTTGTCAAATGCTTTTTCTGCATCTATCGAGATGATCATATGGTTCTTTAAGTCTATTGATGTGATGAATTACATTTATTGATTTCTGTATGTTGAACCAACCTTGCATCCTGGGGATGAATCCCACTTGATCATGGTGCATGATCTTTTTGATATGATTTTGCATACAATTTGCCAGAATTTTATTGAGGATTTTTGCATCTATATTCATTAGAGATATTGGTCTGAAATTTTCTTTCTTTGAGGTGTCTTTGTCTGGTTTTGAAATCAGGATGATATTGGCCTTGTAGAATGAATTTGGAAGTACTCCCTCTTTTTCTATTTCCTGAATTAGACTGAAGAATATACTAGTTCTTCTTTAAAGGTCTTGTAAAATTCAGCTGTATTTCCATCCTGTCCTGGGCTTTTCTTGGTTGGTAATTTTTTGATGGCTTCTTCTATTTCCTCATTTGATATTGGTCTGTTTAAGTTGTATATATCTTCCTGACTCAATCTAGGCAGATCGTATGACTTAAGGAATTTATCAATGCCTTCACTGTCTTCTATTTTATTAGAGTATAAAGTTTCAAAATAATTTCTAATTATCTTCTGTATTTCTGTAGTGTCTGTTGTGATATTGCCTTTTTCATCCCATATGCTAGTAATTTGGGTTCTCTCTCTTCTTCTCTTCATTAGCATGGCTAAGGGTCTGTCAATCTTATTTATTTTTTCAAAGAACCAACTTTTAGTTTTGTCAATTTTTTCAATTGTTTCTTTTATTTTGATTTCATTGATTTCAGCTCTGATTTTAATTATTTCTTTCCTTCTGCATTTGCTGCTGATTTGTTCTTTTTCTAGGGCTTTGAGATGTAGTGTGAAGTCATTTATTTGTTGGCTTTTTCTTCTTTTAAGGAATGAACTCCATGGAATGAATTTTCCTCTTAGAACTGCTTTCATAGTGTCCCAGAGATGTTGTGTCTGAGTTTTCTTTTACCTCTAAGAATATTTTAATATCCTCCTTGATGTCTTCTGTAACCCATTGTTCATTCAGTAGCATATTGTTCATTCTTCATGTGATGTAGGATTTTTTTTCCGTTATTTTATCGTTGATTTCCAATTTCATTCCATTATGATCAGATAAAATGCATGGTAGTATTTCTACTCCTTTGTATTTGCTAAGAGTTTCCCTGTGACATATTATATGGTCTATTTTTAAGAAGGATCCATGTGCTGCTTAGAAAAAAGTATATCTGCTTGATGTTGATTGATATATTCTATATATGTCAATTAAGTCTAAGTTATTAATTGTGTTATTGAGTTCTATAGTTTCTTTATTCAACTTTTGTTTGGAAGATCTGTCCAGAGGTGAGAGAGGTGTGTTAAAATCACACATGATTATTGTGTTGTGGTCTATTTGACTCTTCAACTTGAGAAGAGTTTTTTTGATGAACATAGCTGCACAATTGTTTGGGACATATATATTAATGATAGTTATGTCTTGTTGGTGTATGGTTCTCTTGAGCAGTATGTAGTGTCCTTGTTTATCCCTTTTGATTAACTTTGGCTTGAAGTCTATTTTATTTGATATGAGTATGGAAACCCCTGCTTGCTTCCGAGGTCCATGTGAGTGGTATGATTTTTCCCAACCCTTCACCTTCAGTCTGTGTATGTCTTTTCCTATCAGATGAGTCTCCTGTAGGCAGCATATTGTTGGATCTTTTTTTAAATCCAGTCTACTAGCCTATGTCTTTTGATTGATGAGTTTAAGCCATTAATATTTAGGGTTACTATTGAGATATGGTTTGTATTTCCATCCATATTTATTTATTTTTGTTATTTAACGTGATTTGTTTTTCCTCTCTGATTAGTTTTTCCTTTACTGTACTACCTCCCACTGTTGGTTTTCATTGTTATTTTTCATTTCCTCTTCTGTAATGTTTTGCTAAGGATGTTTTGTAGTGCCAATTTTCTAGCTGCAAAATTCTTTTAACTCTGGTGACCTGCAAGCAAAGCCTCTGTGTTCTGCGCCACCTTCCGTCTAAACAAATCTTGAATTTGTTTTTGTAATTCATTGTCAAAGTGATCTTTCTTTATCATGAAAGGTTTTTATTTCATCCTCAAACCTGAAGCTTAATTTTGCTGGATACAAGATTCTTGGTTGGAACCCATTATCTTTCAGCGTTTGAAATATGTTTTTCTTGTTCCAGGATCTTCTAGCTTTCAAAGTCTGTGTTGAAAGATCAGCTGTTAACCTAATTGGTTTACCCCTAAATGTAATCTGCTTCCTTTCTCTGTGGCTTTTAAAATTCTCTCCTTGTTCTATATGTTGGGCATCTTTATTATTATGTGTCTTGGTGTGCATCTGTTGTGATTTTGTACATTCAGCGTCCTGTAGGCTTCTAGGTTTTGGATTTATGTTTCATTCTTCATGTCTGGGAAGTTTTCTAATATTATTTCATTGAACAGATTGCTGATTCCTTTAGTTTGGACCTCTATACCTTCCTGTATCCCAATAACTCTTAAATTTGGTCTCTTTATGCTATCCCATATTTTTTAGATGTTCTGCTTGTGGTTTCTTATCATTCTTGCTGTGCTGTCTACACTCTTTTCAAGATGATATACTTTGTCTTTGTTGTCTGATGTTCTATCTTTTGAGTGTTCTACTCTGCTGGTGATACTATCATTTGAGTTGTTAATTTGGTTTATTATTTCCTTCATTTCCAGGATTTCTATTTTTTTTTTTTTTTTTTTGTATAACCTCTATCTCCCTGTGAAGTTGATCTTTTGCTTCTTGGATTTGTTTATGTAATTCATTGTCAAAGTGATCTTTCTTTGTCTGCATTTGCTGTATAATGTCTTCCTTGAGACTCCAGATCATCTGAACCATGTATATCCTGAAATCTTTATGTGACATTCCTTCTGCTGCAGATGTTACCTCTTTTATCTTGAATTGTCCTGCCTTGTTTGTGGTCCTTTCTTTCCTTGTCTTCTCATACTGCTCATGTTTCTTTCCAGCTTTGTGAAACTATTGTGTTAATGTTTTTCCCCTATATATTTATATTGTTCTTGTGTAGTCCAAAAATCTCTCTTTTGTGAAGAAAGACAATGTTAACAGTTTCCAGTATCAATAATACATCGTCTATGAGCAAGTTTTCATTATTAATACATTTATAGATAGACTCTGTCTACAGATGTTGGCTTCAATTATTATTTAGAATATAGTCATTAGTTTCATAAAAAGCATACCATTTATGGTGGCGTATACAGAACTGAGGGTCAGGTGTAGGATGCTATGTTAAGGGGGAAAGGAGTGAGGGTGGGGGTTAATCTAACTTAGCAACTTTGGAGGAGAACTCTAATGAATAGACAGGGGTAATTTACGGAAGAATGTATAAATTCAAACTGCTATCTGTATTTAGAAAATTATCCTATGTATAAATAGTAAAAGTTAGGAGGTTGAAAGTGGGATAGAGGGAGAAAGAAAAAAGAAAAAATAACAAGAAAAAAAAGAGAGAGGTAGAAAGAAAATAAGAAAAAAAAGGGAGGGGAGGGGAGCATACGCAATTTCTCTATATTATATTATTCTGGTGATTCAGTTCTTAAAGTCCTATTTCATGCAAAGTTCTTGGTTTCACATATGTTAAGGTTGTGAGGACCAGAGGGGGAAGAGTAGAGGAGAATGGATGAGAAAAGAGAGAAAAGAAAAGAAAGAAAGAAAAATTCTCTCAGGACTCTGTTTTCTTTTCTTGCAGTAGGTGGAGTTGTCCACTCCTAGATTGAGTCTCTGTGCTCAGGGTGGTGGAGGTAGCCAGTGTGAGAGGGCTTGAGCTTCTGCCTGGGGCCTTCCTACTCTTAGTCTCTGAGATGGAAACCAGGTGCCTGTACAGTTGCTGTTCTGCATTGATAGCTACACCCCCCAAAAGCTTGTGAGAAAAATTTTGAGTTATCACATCTGGAGGTGGGAGAGTTGGAAACCAGGTACCTGATCAGCCACAGAACCAAGCTGGTAGCCACGCCTACCAATAGATTGTGAGTAAGGTTTTATAAGATGGATTCCGTCTGTTTCCTGTGTAGGGTGTTTGGTGAGGTTGGGGGTCCTGGGGTAACCTTGTACTTTGTCCAGAGCTCAGTCTGGTGACCTGCAAGCAAAGCCTCTGCATTCTGCGCCACCTTCTGTCTACACCGAGCGCCATGCGTGTCCGCCTGGAAACACGTCTTAATGGGACACAAAAAGCTTTAATCATAAAACAAACATGAGTACATAAAAATTGAGAACTTCTACTAATCAGAAAAATAAACAATATTAAAAGAGTAAAAAGACAAGGAACCAAGTAGGAGGTGTTTGTAATGAAGGAGTAATTTCCAAAACATCTAAACAACTTCCACACATGAATTAAAAAAAGGACTGGTTGGAGAAAATGGGCAAAAGACTTGAAGAGATACCCCAAAAATGAAGATATGCAGATAATTAATAAAAGAGGAAATGGGGCTCTGATCTTCAGAGTAAGAGACAAAATGCAAATTAAAACCTCAGTAAGGTATCATTACATATACGAGTGCACTAGTCAAAAATTAAAAGTCTGAAAATACAAAGTGTTGACAAGAAAGTAGAGTAATTGATATTCTTTCACAATGCTTCCAAGATTAAAAACAGTACTGCCACATTGGAAGATAGGTTAGCATCATTTATCCTCTGTGTGGCTCAGCCATTCCTCTGTTAAGTATGTATCTCATAGAAACTTCTGTATATGTGCACCAACATTTATGTGCAAGAACTTTCTTAGCAGTATGTTTGAAATAACCTCAAACACACACACAAAAGGCTAGAGTCCTAAATATCTATTTTGAATAAAAACAGATAAATGAATTGTGATATGTTTAAGATAGACTATCATATATCAATGGAAACTAGTAATATGTAACAAAGCACAGTAGTAGTGGAATTGTAGTGTTCAGGGAGGGAATCAAAGCACTAAGTAGTGCTTCCACCTTTGTGGTGTACATGGACTTCCTAAACCAGGCAGAACTGGAACAAAAACAAGGGCATGAGAAATGTGAACTCAAAATCAGGATAATGGTGATCTGTGAGGAAAGAGAAACGATCATAGTATGGAAAGGCACACAGAAGACCTCTGGGGCCCTAGGAATAAGATGTGCACATGTGTCATATGCATATCTTTAGATTTCTTGGAGAGTTATATTATATCACATTATATCACATACATTTAGAAAATGGAGTGGGGTTAGATGGGATATGAGGGCATGAAGGTAGAAATAGTGCCTAGAATAGAGCAATTGAATATGCCACAGAGGAATTGGCTTAAGAGAACAGAGGAATTGAAGTGACTAACATCACTCCTATTCCAAAATCTTCATGTAGGTTACAATATTTGCCTTTCAAAAATGGCAAATAAAATATTCATTTCATAATCCTTAATTAATTTCTCTTTATAAATAGCCACATCAAAAACATAAAACAAATATATCACTATTTGGCATCTGTAGATCAGAAAATACTTATTGCTAATAGCATATAATTAGAAAACAGAAGATTATTAACACATGATACCAATTTTAATTTAGTCTTGAAAGTCTGTTGATTTCTTCCCAGACATTACATTAATGTTTGATATTTCTTCATTTCAAGATGATAATTTATACTTTTCTTCACTATTTTAGTACTAATCATTTTATCCCTTAAACATGGCAAAAATTTGCATTTAATAGTAAACATGAACTGTTAGCATGCATATTTTAAAATAACATTCCAACAAGAAACTAGAAGGAATAAATTACTTCAGAATATGTTGGTTAAATATATTTAAGGATCCACCATTTCAATGAAAGGAGTATGAAATTATTTAAATTTTGTTTAAATTATATTAATTTTATTGCTTTAAAATTAATAAGAATTTGTTAAACTAAAAAATCAATTATATCCATGTAAATTACAGAAGCAGCTGTAGAGTTTTCTGCTCTTATCATATTATGGACTTAATTCCATTTTATACACACAATCTCAACAGTTATCCTTTGATGACTATTTTTCTTATCCCAACAATATCAAGCACAACCAAATGGCTTAGTTGAAAATATTTTACAATGAAGTTTTGATAGCTGAAGTGATTGTTATTATTTTTGCCACATTTTTCTAGTTAGAAGGATTGATGAATTATTAAGTAAGAAATGGATCCATTTAAAAAAATCTAATCTTTACCATGAATATAACCTTGTAAGGCCAAAAATAAAAACTTAAGTTAGAAGACTAAAAATAGAAATAGTTCCATATTTCTTGTAAGTTCAAAATTCAATGACTGATGATTTAATTGATACATATGGGTAATTAAATGGTATGGACAATTAGAAATTAAGCATTTACTTTAATTTCTGATAATTTATTCAGTAAAAACTAAAAGTAAAATATGAATATGTAGGGCATATTTCTATGTAAGAGAAGGGTTTGATTTTTTTTGAATATAGATCCTGGGTTCTTAGAGAAGAAGTGAAATGTAGCCCACCCCTTAGGTACTATTTAGGAGAAATTGTGGTCACTTCCCAGGAATAAGAAATTGTTTTTTCCAAACCCAACAACTGATTCCTTGTTTCTAAATCTATGGGATGCCTCTTAGGTTTATTGAAAACTCTCATTTCCTCCCTTACAAGTACCCACAGGAGTTTCTATTATATTTTTTAATTTTATTTTTAGTTGACATATGATTGTTATACATATTTATCAGTACAAAGTGATTATGGAATGATCAAGTCAAGCAATTAGTGTATCGACTGACCACGTCTAACATTTATCATTTATTTGTAGGGAGAACATTCAATATCCTCTTTTTTACCCTTTTGAAATATTCGAAGCATTACTGTGAACTGTAGTTGCCCTGCCGAGCAACGGAACACCAGAACTTGTTCCTCCTATCTAACTGCTACTATTATTATCTGGACCTTTCAGATAAGGAAATTGGGGTTCAGAAGAACTAAGATCACTTGTCCAAAGTTGCAAGCTTGCCCATGTTACAGAAGCAGTCAAATCCAGGGGTCAGACTCCAAGGCCATGATCTTTCCTCTTTGCCTCTATGTGTTTTTGGCAGCTTCCTAAAAGGACTTATCACATCTCCAGCTCTTTTTATAGAACTCTTTGCTCTCGTTTATAACCTGGCTGTGCCCACCTTGTTTCTCAGCAGTAGTTTCCATCCTTCCTGTCCTCTCCTCATTTGGTTCATGTGTAACCTCTTACCCTCCTTGGTGCTCTGCATTTTGCTTTATTAAAGCATGTTTAGAAAATCTATTTGTTGGCTCAAGTCCTCTTCATGTTTTCTATTTGGTCTTCAGTCCTGGTGACTGTGCTGCTACAGAGCACATGGTCAACTTTATTCCCAAGGGACATTTGTACCATCTGGAATCATTTTGCTCATCACAATTTAGGGAGAGATGCAACTGGCATTGAGTGGGTGAAGGCCTGGAATTCTCATAAACACCATATAACGCACAGGCAGCATCCCCAAAATTATGTGGTCCCAAATGACAGTAGTACTAAGATGCAGAAACTCTGGTTAACCGTGTTGTTGTTCCCATCCTACCAGCCATCTTAAGTTACGCCCTGTTTGCCGTGGATACTAAACTGTGCCATGTTCTCAGTTTCCAAAACCTTTTCTTGTCTCACAATGGTACATCATTTATCATAAAGTCCATCCAACCGTGGGTCAATGAATGGTTAAGTAGACTAACAAATATTCTATGCTCCCTCACATGCACATGCATCTGGAATGGATGGGCACATAAATAGCTTCCAAAAAAAAAAAAAAAAGATTCAGAAAGATTTCTGACTCTACCTCCCTCACTTCCTCCAGGTCCATACATCTTGGTAATGCTGTTTGGCCATTAGATGCAGCTGCTTACAGAAAGGAATCATTTCCTCTCCACTGCTTTAAGTGGGGGTTGTATGAAATTATGTGGGGCTTTTTAAAAATGTAGGGATTCTGCTCTCAAACTTATAGAACAAAAAACTGGCCAAGTAGGGACTAATTGGAGAAAAGGTGAATTATAGAAACTGGATGGGGTCTGTCAGTGCTGAGATAGTGTGGGATGAACAAGAATATAGCACTTGGGAAGGGAACAATTGACAACTTGGGAGGTGAATCAAAAAGAATCCACTGCTTGCAATTAAACCTCTGCAAAATTTGTCATCCCTATGAGCTGACAATCTGACCTGCTGCTGGGTTTGTCATCTTATCCATAGGCTATGAAACAAATTAGCTTACCTGGACATTATGGTTCCAATTCTGCTGTGCCCCATGTCATCAACTGTGCTCTCAGTTCTGAACAGGTACAGACCTATAGACCACACTAATGCTTATACTTCTCAGGATATGCAATGACCCTTGGGTTATGCCATGTGGGTGCTTAAGGTTGCAGCTCCTCAGAGACACTGTACATGCACTGTCCAAACCAATTTAACAACAAATTCCAAAGTGGAGGGCCATGTGCTCTTTGGCTTCTGTGTTTGTAAGTGAGCCATGGACTATTGCTCCATTGGAAATGGGGATTGCTTTATGATCCATCCATTGTCCTTGTAATTATTCACAATGACCAAAGATCAGAAAATCAATCTAAATTCCCTTGGTAGTGTTGTAATGGATGATAGTCTGACCACAGAGTATATCCTTCTGTCTAAAAACACTATCTCTAGGGCCTTTTGAAATTGACTACCTCTAAGACTGTGGACAGGGGGCATGATTCAGGTTGGCCTCATCCTGCTACTTTGAACACTTTCAATACTAGCTTTAAGTAAGTATTGTGTGAAACCAATCAGTGGGCTTTGGTCTCAGTATCTTCTGGACAGTTGCATCAGAATGGAGAAAACACATACTCAAATAAAAATATGAGATTGGGAAAACATTTCAGGAAAAGGATTGTCAAAAACTGTTCTCTTCCCCACTTCCTTCTAAATCCATGACACATAAGTCTTCAGGGGAAGCTTATAATCCATGTTCATAATTCCCTTTACTAACACAAGAAACAAAAGTGACTATCTTATTTCATAAGAGTTGGGGCCACACTTTCAAATCATAGCATATGTTTGTTTGTTTGTTTTTTCTATTAAGACTAGCATCTGAATTGCAGAATGGAAGTGTTTCCATTGTTGAATATTTTGTATTTGGAGGGCAGGGAAGTTTTAAAGTTGACTCTGATAGATAAATGAGGCTTATATTGATCTAAACGGATTACTCTCAATATAATCCTCCAACTCATTGTTGAAAGTGACACGAAGGAGATTTGGAGAGGAAGAAGGGGAATGGAAAAAGGAATGTGAGAAGGAAATCTAGTTACCATCTAAGAAGGGAGAAGACAGAATTGTAGTTTGAAGATGGAGGCTGAAAGAATTTTGTAGGTTTGGAAATCCTTCCTAACTTTTCCAAGTTTATTTTGTCATTTTATTTTCTTCTCCTTGATTCATTCTGAGAATTAACATTCCATGATTTAAATTTGAATGTCCTTGTTTTTAAAAGAGAAGAAATGTAAGATGATAAGGTTATATCCCCTTTGGCTCTAGTTTTTTAAGGGGGACTCTCCCAGGAATGAAGTTGGAACTGTCAGGTGCAGAGAAGAGAGTAGTAGGTTGAACTGTGCTCTGCAGTGAGAGAGGAAAATGGCTGAGGACTTATCTTGGCTAGGGAAGCATCCCTGGAGTTGTGTTCTAGAAAGCTGGTGGAGGTTTCCTACATACACTAGAGGAACAGGAACCTGTAGGTATACATAATTGATAGTAAATTCCCTTAAGGTTGTCTTAATTTAGGATCTTTAAGATGGAAGGCAGCACTTAAATATTAGGAGAGATGCAAAATGGAATAAAGATTTTTTATTACTTACAGGTCCTGGAGAGTACACTCATGCCTGGGTCACATACACAGTGGTCAAGGGATGTATGTGGGGAGAGAGGGGGACCTGTGGATACCTTTACTGGGGCCAAAGGCATTTTTTCAAATAGATCTTTCATGGGGGGTTGTCATTATTGAATTTAAAGAAACAATATATAAGTACCAGGTGGGTACACTTTGATTGAGAGGTGACCATTGCAACATATCAGTTCCTGTGGGGTGTGGGAGTCAAGCAAGTTGTATCCAGCTGTGCCCATGGGAGGAGGTCAGCAGGAGTTCATATGTAAGGCAGATATCTGGATGGACCACTTTGAGGAGCTGGGAGGAGGCAGAGAATTAGAAATTGTGGCAAGGGCAACTGAGCCCTGCTTTTGCTATGAGAAAGTTGAAATTTATATTCAAAGTGGATGCCAAAGCAACATAAAATTAAACAAATTCACTACAAGGGCCAATTACTGAAAGTTTATGAGACCCCCCCTTTGAGAGACCTACAAAAAGTCATTTGCTTTCTTCCCCAAAGAACATCCCTTTCCCAGATCTCATTAGTTTTAATATAAGCACTAGTTTATTCAACTTTGTTAACTGGGCATATGACTAGCCTCTAAAATACCACTTAGCTGGATTACATAGTGAGAAAATGAGCCGGGTATGGTGGTACATGCCTGTCATCACAGTGACACAGGAGGCTGAGACAGGAGGATTGCAAGTTCGAGGCCAGCCTCAGCAACTTAGCAAAGTCTTCAGCAACTTAGTGAGACCCTGTCTCAAAATAAAATTATAAAAAGGGCTGGCCATGTAGCTCAGTAGTAAAGTGATCCTGAGTTCAAACTCCATTATTAAAAAAAAAAAAAAAAAACAAGAAAACAAAAACAGGAGAATTAAGGCTATAGCCTCATAATTTACAAGATGTATCTCATATTTTAATTGAACTATACTATAGTCATCATTTCATGAATGCTATTGCTGGGGTCCAGGCCACACAGGAAGCTCTGCATTGTCCATTATCCCATCTTAAATCCATGCATCCTATAAGTTGTGTTTAGCTGTGGTACCTCCCAAAAGTCAGTGCAAAGACAGAACTAATATGGCCTAACACGGATGGAGCTGCAACCTCCAATGTATATGAAGAATTAAATGTACTTACACAATCAGTTGCCAATATTGAACTTAGCAAATGAGGAAAAGAGAATTCTACTGAGGAAATCCATAGTAAACAAGGCAGAAAAATAATCTATTGAATAAAGACAGATATCATGACTTATTTTTCCTGAATAAAGTGTTAGTTGTACTTCTTAATTACATCAAAGTTTTTTTTTAATATTAGTTAAGAAAAATGTTAACAAATGTTAAGTGGTTTTTTCCTCCTAGAATGAGTTTTCAACATTTTCTTGAAAAGGAAGTCTATAATAAATGTGTGAAGCTATTTTTAGAGATCTTTTTTGGAGCTAAGTAAGATCTTAACTCAAAGAATAATTTTCAAGTGGAAACTTGGCCTGAATATGGGAAGCACGTGAATCCATTGAGTTATATCTCAGGGGGGTCAATGACTAGCTGGAGTCTCACTCTATTATAAAGCAGGAATTGAGTCTAAAAGGTATAGTGATTTAATTAGTATTTCTGAGACTGGGTAATAATTAATTTTATTGATTTCTTCAAAAGCCTGTCCTCCGTCATCAGATGATCTAGCTTGGCCCAGAATTTAAATCATGTCTTTGCTAAACTTAGAATTCTTACGGCAAAATAAACAAATATTTCTCAGACTTCAATATATTAAATATCATCAGTAAGTAGTCCTGGTACTGGTAAGGAGAGAAATACAGACACTTCAGGACATTTTCATAGTTTCTTTTTGTTTTCAGATTTGTGCTTTTTTATTATGTGGCATAGAAATTTGCACATGTGGAACTGAGGAAGGATTTTTGAATTAATTAGTATAAATAAATCTACCTGAATGACCTTGTAAAAGTAGTTTGTCTTCTATGAATCTGTACTTTAGTCAAAGGCTGAGAAGTGATGTTCTGGATCTATTTTGGTATGAGATAAGTAATTTTTAAAAATTCTATACAAATATAAGTATGAAATAGGAACTGGAAGATCTGAATTCAAATAGTGGCTGCATCATTCCCCTGCTGTCTGCTCCTGGACAAATAGTTTCATCTCTAAATTTCATCTTCTCTGAAATGATGTCAGTAATACTCTCTTTCCTGGTGTTAGAAGAGTCAACCACTCTCCTCAGTCTATACCCAAAGGACTTAAAAACAGCATACTACAGGGACACAGTCACATCAATGTTTATAGCAGCACAATTCACAATAGCTAAAAATGTGAAGCCAACCTAGATGCCCTTCAGTAGATGAATGGATAAAAAAAGTGGAATATATACACAATGGAATATTGAGAATAAAAGCATGGCATTTGCGGTAAATGGATGGAGTTAGAGAAGATAATGCTATGTGAAGTTAGCCAACCCCAAAAACCAAATGCCGAATGTTTTCTCTGATATAAGGAGGCTGATTCATAGTGGGGTAGGGAGGGGGAGCATGGGAGGAATAGATGAACTGTAGATAGGGCAGAGGGGTGGGAGGGGAAGGGAGGGGGCAGGGGGTTAGCAAGGATGGTGGAATGTGATGGACATAATTATCCAAAGTACATGTACAAAAACACGAATTGGTGTGAACATACTTTATATACAACCAGAGATATGAAAAATTGTGCTCCATATGTGTAATATGAATTGTAATGCATTCTGCTGTCGTTTATTTTAAAAAGTTAATAAAATTAAAAATAAATTAATTTTAAAAAGAGTCAACCATATGAACAAAAGGGCCTACAAGGTGCTGATAAGTAGTTTAAACTTCAGAGAAAGTGAAAAGTCTCAACTCATTTGAACTGCAATATTTTGTACTTCAATTCCACTTAGCAACCTAAACTCAGAGAGAAACAGTTTTAGATTATTATGCCTTTTCTCTTCTCTGAGAATCACATGCCAGAGTCAAACTGTTGATTTACTTGCTTTTAGATGAAGATACAGAAACATGTTTTCTCATTTGGAAGATGGAATGGAGAAAGACAATTTCATTTCCCTTTCCTTTCTCAGAATCATTTGTCTTTCAAACTGTTACAGACTTCTACTTGTGGGTGATTGCTTCTGCATAGGACATGGGGGAAGGGTGTGGATCTTTGCAAAATGTCAGGCCTCAGATTCTAGGGGTTGCTCCATCCCTACAGGGCTTAATGCTTTTAATAAAGTCTTATTTCACCTGTGATCCAAGGTCCTTCTCACAATAGTGCTATGGGGTAGGAAGGGTTAGATGGTTTCTCTTTTTGAAATGAGATACTAAAATATAGGAAGCCTAAGGAATTTTATGAAATTCATCTGATTAGCCATGGATAGAGAAATAATAACCCATACCTCCCAGGGATCCCATGAACTGGCCCCTACATGACAAAGGGAAAAATAATTTGAATGTTAGCCTTCTTAATATCATGATTTGAATGTTTAAAATTAGGTAGACTTTTCAAAAACCAGATCTTGTTTTCTCACATACATATAAATATCAATATTATCTATAAAATGTAATGATGCATATTTAATTATTTAAAGAGTCATCTGTAAAAAGAGCAAAGCTAGCACAGGGAGATGGGTTAGGTTGGTCACTGAAATGCTGCAGATCACGTTTAGCTATAGCATTGCTTGTTATAGGTTGTACATAGCACACAACCTCTCTGAAATGGCTTTATTTGCAGAATTAGGGATAAGAATACTGAAAAGACCAAAGGAAGAATCTGAAAAGTGCCTAACAAAATTGGTGCAGACAGGAGATGCTGAATTACATGTTAGTCTTCTTTTCTCCCAACTTGTAAGTTTTTGAGTGGTGAGGTGAGGCATACTAACAATAAAGCATAAAAACATACATAAAGGATTCAAAAATTATAAAAAAAACAAGCCACCAAGATTAGGAAATAGTATTGGCAACATATCAAAAACCTTCCTCATGCCATTTAGCAGGCATTAGCTCTTTACTTCTCCCCAAAGGTGACTTCTTCCCTGAATTCTAACAGTAGAATCAAGTTTTTACCTGTTTTTGAACTTTATAGAAAGGGAATTATATAGTCTATTATTTTGGACATTGCTTCTTTAAACCAATAATATGCTTATGATATTCATGCATATTATATGATTCTACAGTCCACTAATTTTTGGTACTATATGATATTTCCCTGTCTGTATATTCTACCATTTATTGACCTAATCTCATGTTTATGGTTTGCAAATGTCACAAATATGCATTTTGACCTTCTTGTGTGCTTAACTTTTCCTGCACCCAGGAAGATTCCTCTTAGGTATGTTGACGAATGTTTCTTGGGCACTGTTATAGTTTGGATGTGGGGTGTTCCCCCAAAACTCATGTGACACAATGCAAGAAAGTTTGGAAGAGAAATGGTTGGGTTATAGCTTTAACCTAATCAGAGAATCAACCTTTTATGGGATTAACTGAGTAGTAACTGTAGGTAGGTGGGGTGTGACTGGAGGAAGTGGTTCATTTGAAGCATAGCTATGGGGTATATATTTTGTATATTTTGTATCTGGCGAGTGGAGTCTCTCTCTGCTTTCTGATCATCATGTGAACTGCTTCCCTCTGCCACACTCTTCTGCCATGATGTTCAGCTTCACCTTGAGCCCTGAGGAATGGAGCCTGCTGTCTCTGGATTGAGATCTCTCAAACCGTGACTCCCTAAATAAACTTTTCCTACTCTGCAGTTTCTGGTTGGGTCACAGCAATAAAAAAAAAGCTGACTAAAACAGGCACATTAGTCCTACACATTTAAAGTCAAAGTGGGTAACAAATGAAATTATTTTCCTAAATTGTTGTATAATGTACACTCTTACCAATAGCATCTGAGCATTTCAATTGGCCTGTGTCCTAACCAATACTTTCTCTTGTCAGTCTTAGTGTTAGCCATTATGGTAAGTTTGTGGTAGCACCAAGTGATGGCTTTAACTATCATTTCCCAACGATGAAAGAAAATGAGCACAATTTAACATTTTAATCAATTTTTGGTGTTTCTTACTGGAGGTTTCTTACCCCAAAATTCATAACTTGAATTCATCACCCCCAATGTAACTGTATTTGGAGGTGGGGGTCTTTGTGAGATGATTAGGAGTAGATGAGGTTTTGAGGGTGGGGCCCCATGATGAGATTAGTGTTCTTATTATAAGAAGAGGAAGAAAGACCAGACCATTCACTCTTTCTTTGTGCTATGTAAGAACACAGTAAGTAGGCAGCCATTGCAATCCAGGCAGAGAACTTCCATCAGGAACTGAATTGGTGGACACACAGGTCTGAGGCTTCTCAAGTATCCCAAAAAGTAGGAAATAAATATGTCATTTAAATCACCTCGACTGTAGCAGTTTGTGATAGTTGCCTGAACTAACAACAAACTCACATATCTTGCAAAGTGCTGGAGTTTTTTATTTATTTATTTTTTTACTGGGTTGTAGTTTTCTTAATTATCTGTAGGAAACAGGCCCTTTTTTTTGTTTATGTGCTTTGTTAGTATAATCTTCTATAATAGCATGTTTAGTAAACTGAACTTCATATTTTAATACTAACTTATCAATGTCTTATGGTTTGTATTTTTTTGATCTACAAAAACATATAGTACCCAAATGTCATAAAGAGATTATTCATAGTATATTCTATAGGCATTGTGGTTTTAGTGTTAGATCTATAATCCCCCTGGAATTTGTTTCTGCAAATTATGTGTTAGGATATATTAATTTGTTAAGGCTGCCAATAACAAAGTACCACAGATGGTATGATTTCAACAACAGAGTATTTTATCACAGTTCTGACAACTGAAGGTCCAAGATCAAGGTGCTGGTGGGCTTGTTTTCCCTCTGAAGCTTCACTCCTTGGCTTGCAGATGGCTGCTGGCTTCTCCATGTCCTCACAGGGTCTTTCCTCTGTGTGTCTGTGTCCTAATCTTCTCTGCTTATGAGGACACAGTTTATATTGATGTCTTTAGGTCAGGGCTATCAAGATGACTTCATTTTAACTTTATTATCCCTTTAAAGACCCTATTTTCCAATACTGTCACATTCTGAGACTAGGGAGTTAGGACTTCCCACAATACGAATTTGAGGGGGATACAATTCAGCCTGTAATTTGTAATTTTTTTCATATAGATGTCTAGTTGACCTAGTGTATTTATTAAAAATAGTTTTTCTTTATTATGGTAGTACCATATTAATTGGAAATTACATATCTATGGACTTGTGAATCTTTTTTTTAGACTTCCCTCTCTTATCTTTATGACTCTCATATCAACAATATTGTTTTAATCACCATAAGCTTATTTTATATCTCTAAAACAAAATCTTTTGTCTTATTCTTCCTTTTTAATAGTGTCTTGGGGAATCTTGGCTTTTTAAAATTTATATATATATATATATATATAAAATATAAATATATATGTGTATATATATATATATATACACATATATATTTATTTATTTATTTATTATGTTTCTTTAGCCCTGAATAAGACATTTTTTGGCATTTAATTAGATTTATTCCTAGGTTTTAATATTTTTATTATTTTTGTAAATCATATCATATTTCGAAACTTATTTCATAGGCAGTATATTGGTTGTATGTAGAATTTTCATTGACTTTAAAATTGACCTTATATTAGTAAACTTGCTAAATTTGCTTAATCATTCAATAATTCATTCAAAATTTGTTTGGATTTTCTATAAGTATATAGCTTGCAAATGAGAAGGAAGTTTTATCTCTTCTTTTCTAGGACTTTTAATTTTTATTTTTTAAATTTTTTAAATTGATTTTATTTTTTAAATACATGACAGTGGAATGCATTATAATTCTTTAAACATATAGAGCAAATTTTTCATATCTTTGTATGTAAAGTATATTTACACCAATTCATGTCTTCATACATGTACTCTGTTTTTTTTTCTTGCATTACAATTCTTATTACACATATATACTACTGAAAGGACTTAAAAACAGCATACTACAGGGACACAGCCACATCAATGTTTATAGCAGCACAATTCACAATAGCTAAACTCTGGAGCCAACCTAGATGCTCTTCAATAGATGAATGGATAAAAAAAATGTGGCATATATGCACAATGGAATTTTACTCAGCAATAAAAGAGAATAAAATCATGGCATTTGCAGGTAAATGGATGGTGCTGGAGAAGATAATGCTAAGTGAAGTTAACCAATCCCCCAAAATCAAATGCTGAATGTTTTCTCTGATATAAAGAGGCTGACTCATAGTCGGGTAGGGAGGGGGAACATGGGAGGAATAGATGAATTCTAGATAGGGCAGAGGGATGGGAGGGTAAGGGAGGGGGCAGAGAATTAGCAAGGATGGTGGAATGTGATGAACATCATTATCCAAAGTACATGTATGAAGACACGAATTGGGTGTCAACATACCTTTTAATGTTTATTTCCAATTCTTGACTTAATGGGTTGGCAGAACCTGCAACACACTGATGAATGGCAATAGAGGAGAAAAGCCATCTTGTTTCATTCTCAGCGTCAAATGGAAGAAATTGAATGATGCTCTTTATCAGGTTAAGTAAGCTTTCCTCTGTTTGTAACTGGGTAAACTATTTTATCATCCTGGGTATTAGTATTTTCCCTCATTGTTGGAAATTGAATTCAGGGCCTCCCATCCCTTGAGCATGCTAGGCAAGTTTTCAATCACTGAGCTACATACCCCCAGCCCTGGGTTTTAGATTTTATTGTACTTTTTCTTCATCTTTTGAAATAACCATGCATTCTGCTAATTTGGTAAATTGGAAAGATTTTTTTTTTTTTTAATCAATCACTTACTTTAAATCAGTCTTGTAGTCCTACAACAGTAAACCTGATGCTTGGGACTGTCTTTTTTATCTGTTATTATTTTGTTTATATTTTTTGCAGCTAAATTCATGAGAGAACTGTAATTTTCCTTTCTGTTAATGTTCTCTTTTTTTCTTGTCAGATTTTGAGAGGAAAGTTATCTTGGCTTCATATAAAAATAGGTTGCAGGATACTTAATCTATATTTTTTTCTAGTTCATAGAAGAATTAAGCAAGGGTGGTGGGTTTTATTTTTTAATTTCGTGACAGAATTAATGGATAAGCCAGCTGGGCCTGAAGTTCTCTTTGTGGAAAGATTTATAATTACAGTTTCAATTTCTCTAATAATTATAGGATTCCACATTTTCTATTATTAGTTTTGTCTTTCTGTTGTTTGTCCACTTCTTCTAATTTTTCAAACATATTACCACTAGCATTACATAATTTTCTCCTGTAATATTTGTAATATCCTTGTGATGCCCTCATTTTAAAAAATTGTTAAGATCTTTGTAATGATTTTTTTCAATCCTTCCTACTACATTTTTTTTTTTCTTGATTAGTCTCACCTGGGATTTATTAATTCTTTTTTAGTCTTTCCAAGAGTTATTTGATCTTTTCTATCATACACTTGTTCTCTAATTCATTAATTTCTGCATTTCTCCTTATTATTTCCTTTCATCTTCTTAGAGGGGGGTAGATTGCTAAATTTAATGTTCTTATGTTTCTTATAATGGGCTTGTTCATTTTCAGCCATTATTTTTTCCTCCATAAATTCTCCTCTAAATTTTTATACACATTTTACCTTTAAATTCATTTCAAATGTTTTCTGTATTCCATTGGATGTCTTCTTTGACCCATATACTTATTTAGAGAGATATTTTGACTCCCATATGTCAATTTTCTAATTATCTATGTAACTGGTTTTTAACTCAATTGCATTATGGTCAAGAAACATTTTGTATGATTTCAGTTGTTTGAAATTAATAAAGCTCTGATTTATGGTGTAGTGTATGTTCAGTTTTGTTAAATGTTGTGAAACACAGGAAAAGCATATGTTTTCTATAGTTATTGAATGCAATATTTTGCACATATCAATTAAATTATATTTATTAATATTGTAGCCCAAATCTTTTATATCCTACTGCCTTTTTTTTTTTTTTTTTTTGGTGTGGTTGCTTTCTCTTTTATGGAGTAGCACAATAAATTCCCCTATCATTGTACAATTGAGTTTGTTCCTCATAATGATATTAATCTTTTATTTGTGTTTAAACTCTATTATACCTTAAATCTAGAATGGATATATCTTCCAGATAAATTAGAGCATTCCATTCTTATTCAATGTATTTTTTTTGTATAATTGTGGTTTGTCATAAGTCTTTCTATTGAGATATAAAATAGGTGCACTTTCTTTTATGACTTTCTCAACCGTTTAAATTATTTTTCTTAAAGCTGGATCTTGGGTGATTTTTCACTTTTTGCATTTTTATTAGGTAATCTATTGCAACTGGTGTTTGAGTTTATGAAATCTTGCATGTAAAGTACAATATTTCTCCCTGGGGACAAGTAACTTTATGCATGTTTGAACCTACTCTGAGGTAGTACCCAAGTCTCCTTTGTTCTGGGTTAATTTTTCCTACATTCTTCAGCTGCTTCCTATGAAAATGGCTTAGAGACTAGAATTTTAAATAGCTTGTAGAATCCAGGAAAATAAAATAAAGAATGAAGCGGGCTTAGTCTTTGCATTAAATTTACAGAAATGTAGTCATGCACCACATAATGACATTTCAACTAAGGGCCTGTCCATACTAGATTTTATCACCTGCTGATATCAGACTGCTTTAGTTTGTGCAAGTGTATTCTAATGTTCATGTAAGGACAAAAATCATTTAGCAAAGCACTTTCTAGAATATTATTAGGTGATCTATGATTGTATCCTTCACTCAAACTTAGAAATCTCATTATGTTGTTTTTGATGGACATGAATGCAGAAAAATATATCTCTACCTGAAGAAAAGCCTCAGAGTGATCCTGCATAGAACTGACAGGCATTCTCAGTCCCAGAAACACACAGGCCATTATTGGGCCTGGGTCTACTTGGAGCTGTACATCTTATTCACAGAAGCAGTGCTTCTATCTGACAAATGACTGCTTTGTGAGAAAATGGCACAAGTAAGCAGGAAAAAATAAAAACAAACAGAATCTAGATTTGCACATGGCATAATCTGTTTTTAAATTTGAGCTCAAATCCTGTTTGAAACTCTGCTTGTGCTGAATGGAGTGGATTCTGGATTCTGTTCTCAGGTCCATCAATACTAGTGATTTCCTTTGCTGCTTAGGAAGGCCATTTCCATCCTGGCACGTGCCTCCCCACTTGGATGCTGTTTTCCTGGTATTGTCTAGCCCATGTGAATTAAAGTCATTCTAGATAAACATTACTACTACCTGAGGTCTCTTAAGCTATTTTGTGGGGAGGGGGGAGTGAGGCAACACAATCTCATAATGGACTATTCTGAGTTTTCTCTTAGATACAATCTCCAAACTTTTAGGACAGGGAAACAAACCATGGCAGTAAGGTGCAATAAAGGAAGAGGGATGCTTCTCTTTATCAGTTGAAGGCAGCCAATTCCTATCTACTCTCAGTACCAACGAGGTCAATTCACACTATTTATTTCCAAGGGATGTCAAGGAGCTGGCTGTTTCTTCACAGAGACCTGCATATCCAACTGCCACACTCTGCAGGTGCTCTGCTCCTCCACTATGTTCCTTATCTTTTCTTTATTCAGGCTGTTGGTTCTCAGGGGAGGTGAGCTGTGACCTTGCACATATACTTTTTTCTCTTGTCCTCTGGGGACCTCAGTGTTGGCTCTGCTGCCCATGCATCAGACCCTCTTCAACATACTCACACCCTACTAGGTAACAGAAAAAGCAGAAGAGAAATAAGATGATACATTATCTTTAAGGGTCACATCAGGGCCGATATATTTAACTTCTTAGCAGCAGAATTAAAGATGAGAAAACTGACTTATGCTCTGACTTGGGGCTGAATCATACCATTAAGTGGTATGTATCCATGAGTAAAAAGCTCAGAAAAACTCCAGTGTGATGAGATTCTCATCCAATATGCACTGTTCTTCCTCCCGACAGATGCTCGCAAGATATGTGACCTCTCTATAAGGATGTATAATTACAGTAGTGGCAGGAAACCGTTAGAACAAATACAGTCAATAATGAAGGAATGAAATCACCTCTCAGCCTCAGCAGGCTGCTGAGGCCAGTGTAGCTGTCTAATGAGCTTGCTAGGCATGATATGTCTGAACTTTATTAATAATGTGCTTTTAAGTCTTCTTTTTTCTCTTTTATATAAGTAAATGTATTGATGTTATGTGTAGATAAATGATATGTGCACATCAAGGCTGATTTTTCTGGGCTGAAAGTTAGAATGTAGGTTCCTATAAATCTGGAAAAGTCTCCTGAGTTGACCATGCCCTCCCCCCACCCCCGGCTACCCGCATTCCAAGGCAGTATGCTTTACGCCAGGAAGCACAGCACTTGCATCTTCTTAGTAGAGTGACAAGTAGCTGTGGCCTTTGGCAGTCAGGATGGTATCCATGACCCCTCCATGAATGAAAGAGAATGAAATAAGAGCCCAGGCAGAAGGAAAGGATGAATTAATGTCTCTCGGTCTGCTTCTTGACCGTGCACCTGGCCAGGTTCCCCAGGTACCTGGAACATCCACTTCCCTGATGTTGGAACTATACTCCACTAGGTGTTTCTGATGATTAAAAAAAAAAAAAAAAAAAAAAAAAAAAAAAAAAACTATACATGGAAAAGTCTTTTGTAAATTAGAAAGGGCCTTGTCAATGTCGGGGGCTGCTGTTAACAAGTACTGGTGGCTTGACAGAGTCTCACAACTCTGCCAACATCTGCTCTGACTGTAAATGAAGATGAGCCAGGACTTGGAGAGGGATGGATTCTCTGAGAATATAATTTGCACATTCCCATAACTGAACCACACCACACAGACTGCACATCACAGACCATGGTTTTAAAGACAAGCATTTATAAATTGTTTAGGGAGAAAATCCAATAGTATCAAAGAGGTCTTAATAATAACACTTCCTTATTTTAAAAGACCAGAAACATTTAATTATAAATAAGATGCATGAATTTTCACCATATCCAGTGAGTCAAGGAAACTGTGACATTTGAGATCTGCTTAAAACTATGACTCCAGGTGCCTCTCAGCTTCATAGAACATTTGGCTGTTAAATGAGATAAACTCAGGGACAACCTTAGCAAAACAGAAACAGAAATTGCTGAGTTGAAGCCCTGTATTCCACTTACTCTGTAGCTTTGTGCTGTAGGCTGAGTGTGTCACTCTGGATGAAGGGTCTTGGTTCTTCACTGGTGACAGGCAGGTAGAGTGAATGAGTTCTTTCCTGTTCATCTCTCAGAGCAGAAGCTGCCATGTGTCTTTGGTGGAAATGAGGAAGACAGAGCCAGTGCACCTTGGATGCTGAGCCAGCCTAGGGTCAGTTCCAAGGCTTCACCTGTGCTCAGAATTCATCACAGCTGAGTTGGTGAGGGAGGGTGTGGTGAGTGGTACAGTGGCTTCACATCATGCACACCTTCTTTCTCCAGCAGGAAAATGAGCTGTACAACCACCTTCTGAAAAGGTACCAAACCCTGGTTTAAGTGAAAGAGCATGGCACTGAGTGAGTTTATATGTTGGTCATCTGCAGTGTCAACATCCTCCTCTACCTCCTTTACTCACTCACACTGATATAATTAGACCAGTGAGGTGAGGGATAAAGATATTGGACTGTGGCTGAATTTGAGCCTAGGTCTTGCTCTGGTTCACAGAATTCCTGGAGAAAGTTCCTAAGTTCCCTGAAATTTAATGTGGTACAAAGTTGAACAAAGAAAGGAAGACCAGTGTTGAGACACTGCATAGAGGTGTTCACCTCCACAAGCCTTTGTCTGGCACATAGAGAGAAGATGACTTCTCTGATCTGACTGATCAAATACCGAGAGGGGCAATCAACTTTGCAATTTCCTCAATCCTAATTGCTTGGATATTTCCCTTTATTTAAAAGGGGCCCTTCTGCACGTGGAGAAATGGATCATCATTATTTCTGGTCCACAACCCTTGATTAAGCAAGGGCTGGCAGCCCTTCCCATGTTTGTCTAATACCATTCAGTGACTGGTTGAGATTATATTAATGTCAATCATTCATGTTTCATCTGGGACTTCTCTTAACTTCACACTATAAAAAGTTACCCATAGAGATCACAGAAAATTAAAGCAGGGAAGGATACCTGGAAGGTGACTTAAGCCCAGGATAGTTTTTACAATGACTGTAACAAAGGGTAGTGAAAAGTGCATTGACTGGAAACATGCATGGAATTTTCTTTTGACAAAATAAAACTTTAGTCCAAAATCAAACTTGCTTCCTTTCCCTTCTTGTTTTGAATAGTGAGTGCAATGTGTGGAAAAAATCCAGCTGATCAACGGTCCCCTGTGTTTCTATTGATTGAAATAGGATGACTCATGTATTCATCATCTTCATGATTTCTAAGCAACTGAATATCAACCTAAAGAAGTGTTTTCTCCACCAAGTGAGGTGCTCAGAAGTTATTCAGCTATTCAAGCACTTTCAGAATATTATCTCTGTTCTGCGCACTGTGCTGGCACAATAGACAGGAAAATGAATCAGGTAGGATGCTGCCATAGAGCTTGCACAGCAGTTGGGAGGTGAGGCACGTAATTAGATGACGCCAGCAAACCTTGGCTAGCACAAGACAGATGAAAGTACAGAGCGTTAAATAAACTACTAGGAGAGTCTCTTGGCTCAGACAGATTAAGAAAGGGACATGTGAAGAATAGTAGAAGCTGCAGTGGATGAAGAGGTACCTAAAGGTGATTGGTAGAAGGAAAAGAGAGCAGAGCATGTCCCCTGGTGCTGTGGTTTGGTTGTGGTGTCCCCGCTGGGGATTCACATGTTGGAGGCTTGGTTCTCTGTGCAGCAGTGTTGACAGGTGGCTGGGACAGGGAGAGCCCAGTAGGAGATGACGAGGTCACAGAGGGCTCCGTCCTCCGAAGAAATTAAGTCATTTTTATGACAGCCCCAGTGAGTTCCTCAAGAGTGGATTATTAAACAGTGTATGGCCCCTCTCTTCACTCAGGCTTCCTGTCTTGTCATGTGAACTCTCCCTCTTCCATGCACCTCCACTATAACACCATCTGACATGGTGTCACTACATGAGCCAAAGCCAGTGCCATGCCCTTGAACCTCCAAAACCATGAGCTAAATAAATCTCTTTTCTTCCTAATTACCAAACTTCCCATATTTTTCATACTAATAGAAAATAGGCTAAAATGCTTGCTTTAGGGAATACTGTATCTAGGAAGTCCTTCATGCTCGGGGCACAAACTACGAGGCATGTGATGATGAGGGATGAAGCTGGAGGAAACAGGGACAAGCCATCCTCAGGAGCTAAGACTTCATCTATTGGGAATGGGGAAGTGCTGAGGAGTTTAGACAAGAGTAGAATGCTTGAGATGCTTTAGAAATCTCACCTCCGAGTGCTACAGAGAAAACTGATGTAATATTAGACTTTCAGAGACCCAGTTTAAGTCTACTGCAATAGTCCAGGCATCAAGTCACAAGTCCCTAACCTGGGGCTAGGTGGGAGGTGCACAGAGCATGAAGGATCAGAACAATATTTGCCATCTTTCCTGAACACATTTCAGTAGACACTGTATCCAAACAAATGTAGAACAGAGAATACAGAGCAGATTTTATTTATTTTTTTCTTCCAGAAGTTATAAACAGCTGAAAGAGGGGTGGATAATAAAGTATGACATTATAATACCCATTGTGGAGAACACCAGTTTCAGAACATGGCAGA
Source organism: Callospermophilus lateralis (assembly GCF_048772815.1). NCBI lineage: Eukaryota > Metazoa > Chordata > Mammalia > Rodentia > Sciuridae > Callospermophilus > Callospermophilus lateralis. The sequence goes on along the minus strand of NC_135307.1, from coordinate 124,067,769 downwards.
AAAAACTATGTTATGCTGACACAATGACAGAAAGAACATAGCTTTAGGTGATGAAATTACACTTATTAAACAGAGACACTATTTTAGGCACCACATTCCACTTGATGGGGAGCCAAAAACAGATGGTACAATGAAAATTGCTGGACTATGATTCCCCAAAAGTGTGTCTTAACTTAGAATTTGAAATCTTTCAATTTGCTCAATGCTGACAACTCATCCTCCCTATTCCACTTCATATTAATTTGTATCTACTTCAGTTGTTTGGATTTTTAATTATAGAAGAAGACAATCATACAGCCAAAGTTTGAAAGACCTCACACACTAGAGAAGAGTACAAATTGAAAATTAAATGCCGTCTTCTCCTACTCCTACCTTCAGGTGTAACTACAGTTGTCAGTCTCTGGTGGGTTCACATTTTAATGGATATATCACATTTTTACATCAGTATACATTAGGTGACATTCTTATACATCTTTTCGTAAATGTATGAAAATGAACTAATTAATCATAAATGGAATAATTTTATGCTTAAGACTGTGTTTTACTACATTTATAATTTTGCAAAATTGTCCTCCAAAAATTACACACAAATCCCTCTCCTACCCACAACTATTAAAGTATCTACTGCCTTAATGTGTTATCCACACCGTCTTTGAGCTACATTTTCTAATCCGACTGGTTTTGGAGAAACAGCATGGAAACTTTCACCATTAAGTACATTGTTATTTGCCAGTTTTTCTACAGGTATACTTCAGTTATTGAATAAAACCCCTCATTTACTACTTTGTTGACCATATTTTTTTAATCACAAATAGATGCTGGATTTTGTTGATTGTTTTCTTCCTATTAAAATGGTCATATGTGTTTTTCTTCTTTATTCAGTTGATATGATGAATTACATTTGAATAAGTTGAGACAATCACACATCCTGCTATAAATTCTATTGGTCATTTTTTATTATCATTTTTATATTTAAAATAGGTTTCATATAAGAGTACACAGTTAAATCTTATTTTCTAAAAATCTGTATATTCTTCAAATTAACTTTTTTGATAAATACGTTGGAGTACTTACCTTTATATAATTATATGGTTAAATTTTGTTCTTCCATTTTAAAAATTTGTTTTGTTTGGTCTTCTGAGTTTTGTTCCATTGTTCTGACTTCACTTCCTTATATGGATACCTTCAATTCCATTTCTTTTTTCTAGTAATTTTTGCTTAACTTTTTTTTTTTTAAATAGCGCTATGCCAGAAACTGATTTCTTTTTTTTTTTTTTAAGAGAGAGAGAATTTTTTGTTACTTATTTATTTATTTATTTTAGTTTTCAGCGGACACAACATCTTTGTTGGTATATGGTGCTGAGGATCGAACCCAGGCCACACGCATGCCAGGAGAGTGCACTACCGCTTGAGCCACATCCCCAGCCCATTTTTGCTTAACTTTAATTTTATTTTTTAATGGTAGATCTAGGCATTATAACATACATATATAACTTTTTAGTTTTCTTAGAATTTATTCATTTACATCGAGTAAAAGCAGAAGGCTTTTAATCATATTGACCATCTTACATTCCCTCAGTCATCTTAGCTTTATTTTATAGAACAAGAACACAGAATAAGTCTTTCTTATCTGCAGTTTAGTTTTCCATGATTTCAGTTACTGTGAACAACTAGGGTCCAAAAATATTAAATGTAAGAAATTCATGTTTTAAATAACTTTTATTGCAGTTTGTTTTATGATTTTATTACTGTTGTTGGTAATCTATCTCAATCTCTTTGGCTTTTATTTCTGGTTTTGAGGACTGAACCCAGGGGTGCTTTACCATGGAGCTGCATCTTCAGCCTTTTTTAATTTTTTATTTTGAGATAGGACTCTACTAAAGTGTTTAGGGCCTTGCTAATTTGCAGAGATTGGCCTCTACCATGCAATCTTTCTGCCTTAACTTCCTAAGTAGCTGAGATTTCAGATATGTGCTACCTACGATACTGTCTTTAATCTCTTATCATGCCTAATTTACAAAATTAATTTTATCATGGGTATGTATTTGTCAAAAAGCATTTTATATAATAATACACACATATATTTATCAAAGAATGTATCTAACCATTATAAGTATACATACATATGTTTATATATATGTAGATATTTATGTATAAACACATATATGGTTAGATATGTATATAACCTATACATTTAAAAATCATATATATGTATATTTATATATCATATAAATATATAAATTATATATAAATGTATAAATTTTTTTATACACATAATGATAATTGTGACACACACTTGCCAGTATTTTTATGTTACTTCTGTCATGAAATTGCATTATCTAGCACCTTCAGAAAAAAAATAATAAATAATACTGGCAAAGTTGTATATTACTGTTGTACTTATATCTTTAAAAAGGGCAATTTAAGGAGAATTTAACAAAGGAACTATTTACTGAAGATTTAAACAGGAAATTGGCAAAACAATTAAGAAATGATAAAGTGTTCTGGGCTAGTCATAGTAGGAGTATTTGCCCCCAGGGCTGACATGCATGGATGTGGGGGTGGCAGGTGACTCTTCTCAAGAGCTAATGTTTGGAATCAACCTAGGTGTCCATCAACAAAACAATGGTATAAATATTAAGCTATAAAAGAGAATGTAGTATTATTTAGCCATAAAGAAGAATAAATCTTGTCATCTGCAGCAAAATAGATGGCACTGTAGGACACTATGTTAAGTGACATAAGCTAGACACAGAAGGACAAATATTGCATGCTTTCTCTCATATGTGGAAGCAAAAATAGTCAACATGATAACAGAATAATAATTATTAGTGATTGAGAGTCATGTGGGTATAAGGGGATGAATAATGGGAGACTCCATTTGATCACAGTGCATGCTATATGATTGTGTTGAAATATAACACTGAAACTTGTTAACATTTACGATTAATACAAGCTAACAAAAATAAATTATTTAAATATTAAAAATGGGTCTGTGGGCATAAGGAGGTCCATGAAGAGGGCTCTATGGAGAGGACCATCTAGGTCTTCTTTCTTTACAATTAGAAATTACAGAAAAGTAAACAATAATATAAGATTCAAGTGCTTACCAATTAAAATGAACAGTTCATATTTTGAATTTTTTGCAAAATCCCAAAAATTTCTATCACAAATAAATTTTCAATCATTGCAATTTTTTTTTTCCCTCGCAAGACTGAATTCTTCTATCTTTCTCTAGAGGTTTTCACTACTGATATTTTTTTGTATTTATACCTTTTTCATAGATATCTATATACATACACACACATTTTATTATAGGAAATCCATAGTGATGTTTGGTGATTTCATATTTTACAAAAGTGGTTTCATACCATAAGTTGTATAACATATATTTTATTTGCCTTTTTAAATGAACATTTTTGGAGATTTATCTGTATTGATACATCTAAATCTAGTTAAATCACTCTACTGGGTGAGTGTGCCATGATATATTTATGTGTGTCTCTAGTGGTAAACACCATTAAGTTGGGTTTTCTCTATATTTTTTTCACTGTTACTTGTAAGACTTACTTGAGGAATGAGTTTGATGTATTTTAGGGCTACACACATTATTAGATGGTGCCAAATTGCTCTTCAGAGTGCTTATACCAATACAATGGAGTTCCAGAGGCAAGATGTGAACACATTATGGCTGGTTTTTAAATTTTACACTAGTATAACTTTGGGGTAAATGGTATCAGTGATCTAAAGTGTGGTTCTTACAAATGGAACAAAACCTGCAGAAAAGAATTTTTTTGAACACTGCAGAAAATGTTTTTTTGAATATTAATTAATTATTAATTAAAAAAGAAATTGTCTTTTTAAATTAATAATTAGTATTCAAAAAATTAATTTATTTTTGTTAGCTTGTATTAATTGTAAATGTTAACGTTTCAGTGTTATATTTCAATTGTCTTTTTTTCCATATTATTTTTATTGGTGCATTATAGGTGTGCATAATGACAATATTTGTTGTTACATGTTCATAGTTGTACAAATACACAATATAATATGGCCAATATAACTCACCAGCCCTTTCCCCCTCCCATCCCTTAGTCCTTTTCCTCTACTGATCTCCCTTTGATTTTCATGAGATCCATCCCCATCTTTCTTTTCCATTTTCCTCTCTAGCTTCTGCATATGAGAGAAGCATATGACCCTCGACCTTCGAGTTTGATTTATTTTGCTTACTATAATGGTCTCTAGTTCCATCCATTTTTCTGCAATAATGTAATTGAATACTAATTGTTGTGGCTAGGTATTTATTACATCTTTTAGAAGAATTCAACTAAGCACACCACACACACACCACACACACACACACACACACACTTCAAAAATTATTATAATTATAATTATAATTATATTATTATATTTTTATTATAATTATTATATTTTATATTTATATTATAATTTTATATTTTGCCTCTTAAACAACTTGTGCCTGTATTGGTAAACAAATATGTTTGCTGATAATCTTTCATGTTGATCTTGAAACTTTTTTGTTATAAAAAATTCCCAGTGTCCAGGAAATTTGAAATAATTATACAGTGAACATCAATGTATCTTCTGAATCAAGAACTGGCAAACTTTTTCTGTAAAGGACTAGATATTACATAACCCAGGCTTTGTGAGTCATACACTCTCTGTCTCAGCTCTGCTATTAGTAATGAAAAAGTAGCTAAAAACAAAATATAAAAGTATGAGTGGCTATGTTCTAATAAAACTTTATGAATATTGAAATTTGAATTTCATATAATTTTTACTTGTCAGAAAAATATTCTTCCATTTCTTCCAATCACTAGGAATTGTAAAATACATTTTTAGTTCATGGATAAAAGTAGATAATTGGCCAAAACTGGCTGATGGTTCATGGTATGCTGAAGCCATTTTGAGTTGATTGAAAAATTGTTAATATTTTTTGCAAGGTTTTAGTGTAAACAATTTGAAGTCAAAATACAATGTCTCTTCAACTCTCAATATGTCAGTATACACCTCTGAAGAATCAAGAATATTCTAATACCTAACTACAAAGTTTTTATCATACTTAAGAAAATTAGTAATTCTTGAATCTTGAATCTAATTTGTAAAACATCAAATTTTACTCATTCTCTCCAAAACATTTGCATGGTGTTCCTCCAATCAAGGTACAGTCAACTTTTACTCCTTATATGAGATTTTATAAGACTTTAGTTTTTTTAAATCATGAATAGACCATGATTTTTTTCCCCATGATCTTTATTTTTTGAAAAGTTTGGAATAGTTGTCTTGTACTATATTCAGTATTCTGGAATTGTAGGATTTTTTTCTTGTTGAGTATTTAATATGTTCCTTTATTTCTGGCATTTCTATGAACTAAAGTTTGGTTTAAATGACTTTTGAGACTCAGGATAAAGATTTTTGGCAAGAATACTCCATAGGTGATGCTGTGTGCTTCACATTTTATCTCACCTGGGAGCATATAACATCTGCTTGTCCCAGGTGGAGATTGACAGATTCTCTATCACAAAGATACACTGTCCTTTTGCAATCAGCAAGTCATCTCTGCAGGGACTCTGGCACCTTGCAAATATTCTATTTCCTAACAACCATTCCTCAAACAGTTTTAACATTGATCAGTCTTTATCTGAATCCATTATTACATTGGAGAATCATTTATCTTTAAATTTCTCTGTAGATTGAAGAGATTTGTTTATTTCAAAGGAACTTACAGGAGCCACTATTATTTGGTAGAAACTACCACTATGGTAGGTTATTATGGGGCATTTGTCTTAGTCTTACCTTTTGTGAGTATTTCTGTCATGACTCAAGATGGTTGAAGATAGGAGGAAAAAAAGGTGGACCCTTGGACAAGTTTTGTAAAAGATTCAAGGAATTCATAAAAACTCCATTTTCCTCCCATCATCACCATGACAACATGGGAAGCCTGGTGGGAACCTTTCATTTCATTAGAACTTTCTTTGCTTACCGTCCCTGTTCTGGTGAGAGTAGTATCCTTAATGCTTACCATATGTAGATTAAATATAAATGTCAGGGAGTTGTAGGGGAGGAGCATGTCAGGATGCATGCTGTGGATTCTGTTTCATCAGGATGTCCTCATCATGGAATAACAAGGGGGATATTTGCTATAATAGTGAATGCTTTGATATTTTAAAAGTGATTTTGGGGCTGGGAGTGTGGCTTGGTGGTAAATCACTTGCCTAACTTGCTTCAGCTTTATTTGGTATTATAGTCAATTGGATGGGGTACATATAAACAAGGAAAAAAATTTTGCCTTCTTGGAGAAATTATTCACAATATCCAGTCTGGGGGATGGCTGTTTCTGGGACAGCATGGAGTAGATAACACTGTCTCTATGCCTCTTGCTGAGAGTAGGTAAGCTCCTATTTCTGGATATTATGTATGTAACAAATGCAAGACTCCTGAAAATGGAGAGTGAAAGGCACAGCTGTCAGGGACCTCAGGAACCAAGGGATCTCAGGAGTTCAGCTTCTTTTTTTTTTTTTTTTTTTTCTGACTCGTACCTTGGAATGAGTTTTAGAGAAGCCAGTAACTGGGTAACATCAAAAGGCATAGGCAAGAAGAGCCACAAGAAATGTTCACTCCCTCTAGTCTAAGGATTAGAAAAAGAACCTCCTAGCAAGGCAGAGAACTTTTGAATTAGAACTTTTAGACAAAACCTCTTGCTAAGCACCACAGGAAAATTACAGTCCCACCCTATTGCAACATGAGCTCCCTATTAAGCATGGGAGACCCCACTACTGCACAGCAGTAAAGAGTCCCACCCCCAGCTTGGACTTTATTGTTATATAAAATGCTATCACTGGGGCAAATTGGGTGAAGGATACACAGAACCTTTCTGTGCTATTTTTTGCAGCTTCATCTATTATTTGAAATGACAAATTAAATAAAAACAACCAGTCTGTTTGATATCTTTTCTTTTTTCATCTGGGTGCTCTGAGTCACTTTGATGTACACTGACTGGCTTCAGTGTCTTGTGGCAAAGCAATTGGAATGAATAGCTGCTTGCCTGTTTAATTCTAAAGCAAGGTCCCTAAAATTTAGGTTTGGAAGGAATAACTCTTTGCACTGAGAAAATTTATGTTTAACTGAGAGATTCAAGGGAAACTTTGGAGGTTCTGTGGAAAAAATAGGACATGTCTACAGGCAAAACCATTCATAAGGGAAAGACACCAGAAACAGGCAGGAAGCTAGGGAAAGATTTTAATAACAAAACTCCACTTGATTTCATAAAATAATCATGCTTTCCTTTAATTATCCATTTCAGTGTCGTGCAATGCAAATTTTTGAATAGGACAATGACTGCTGAGAGGGACATCAGTAAAATGGGGAACTCCATTTTCAACTTACTGAAAATACTCATTCAGCACTTTCTCACTCATCTGGGATAGGATACCTTAGTGACCAAGGAAGATAGGATTCATAGATCTTTGAAGAGTTCACTCATAAGATGCTGCCTGAAAACTTCCAGAAGCACAGGAATGGAACAATGTTGGAAAGAATTCAGGAACAAAACACAGCAGCCCTAAATACCCATGAAGGCTATCTTATGCATAGTGGTTAGATTTGCACTTCCTGGCAGAACGACACAAACTGGAGAGAAGTTTTCCAGCCACTGGAATTTTTCATAAAGAAACAGGCAGGCAGCCTTAAAAAGTGTTCAGCTTCTTTTTATTCCATGATTCTTAGCAAGGGAGATTTTATTTCATAAAGACAATGCACTAGAAACTACTTTTAATGGCACAAATCCTAGATGCTTGGCGTTATGGTTTGGATTTTAAACATCCCCCAAGGATTCCTTTGTTGAAGGATTTGGTCCCCAGCCTGTGACGCTATTGGGAAGTGGTAGAAACTGAAGGAGGTGGGGTCTAGTTGGACCTTAAGGGGATATTGGGGGATGGCCCGTTTCTGACTCTTCCTTTACTTCCTGGCCACCATGCGATGAGCATCTTTACTCCATCACATGTTTTTTTCTCTTCACAGGCCCAAAAGCAATAGAGTCAAGAACCTGGACTGAATGCTCTGAAATGGTGGGCAAAAATAATTCTTTCTTTTTAAGTTGATTATCTGGGGTACTTTGATTATCCAAAAGCTGATGAACACACTTGCCATTGCATTGAGCACATATGATCAGAGCACAATTAGATGGCTGAACTCTCCCTGGACTGTCCCAGATATAATGCAGAAGGCAGGCAAATTTGTATCTCAGATCATTAGCAAGCACTTTTTAACTATAAGGAAGCCCTACATAATATTTGTTCTGTAAGTGATCTTGATACATCGGGCTATCCTTGACTTCATTGCATCCCTCTCCCGTTTTCTTTGTTCTTTTGTTTCTACAGCTCCTGCAACTCCTCAGAAAAGGCAAGAGGGTTCCTTCTGTGACTCTTCACCCTCCTGGTCAGGGAGCTGGGGTGCTTGAGAATTCATCTCTTCCTAGGTTAACCTAGGATGCAACAGCTTTCTGTTGCTATGTCAAAATACCCGAAATAATCAACTGAAAATGAAGAGAGAGTCATTTGGGTTCACGGTTCCAGAAGTTTTCATACATGCTCACTTGATCCCATCGCTTTGGACCCAAGCAGAGCATCATGGCAGGAAGCATGTGGTAGAGCAACGCTGCTTTACTTCATGGTGGCTGTGAAGCAAAGGAAGAGAGAAGACACTGGTGTCCCAATACCCCCTTAAGGGCATGCCCCCAATGACCTAACTTCCTCCGAATAGACACCACCTCCTAAAGTTTTCACTCCTTCCCAACAGTGACATCAGCTGGGGGCCAAGCTTTCCACAAATGGCCTTTGGGGGACATTTAAGATCTAAGCCACAGGACTTGGCTAAGAACCCAGTGGTGTGGGGAAACTATTTTTCAGCGATTTTGCCTTGTCTCCTTGTAGATAAGGTCTAAAGAACTGGAGTTGAGGTCAAGGTCTTGCTTAATTCATTTTCTTCTACACTGTGGATCTTGAATGTCCCCCAGAGGCCCCATGTGTTAAAGGCTTGTTCTCCATGTGGCACTATCAGGAGGTGAAGAAACCCTCAAGAGGTGGGGGTTAGGTGATTGCGGATATTCCCAGAGAGAACAGTAGGATTCCAGTGTCTTTTAAATCTCATGCTTCCTAGCCATGAGGTGAACAGTTTTTCTTTGACACATACTCCTGCAATGATATGTCACCTCTCTGCAAGCATCAAAACAATGGGTCCACTGATCACGAACAGGGATCTCCAAAACTGTGAAACAAAATAAACCTTTTCTAAGTTGACTACCACAGATATTTTTCACACTGACAGAAAATTGACTAACTTTTCACTGTGTCTGTTCTTCTTTTCTCACCTCTTTACGGGCATCCTGAAGGAAAACTACCTACTAAATCATGTGCACATGGATCCTAACATTGGGATGTGCCTCAGAGGGACTTTCGTCTGCTATGATTCTGAAATCAAAGGAGAGGTAACCAATTCCACTCAGAAGAATTGGTCACCATGGTAGAAAGGTTGCCTATATGCAAAAAAACTCTGGAAATTTTTCTAAATTACAGTGTGATATAAGTCTTAGAGTAGAACTGGAGACCCATCAGTACAAAAGCAAAGTCTGCTCAACAGTCAAAGTGTTAAATATGGGGGAAAAGTCGAGAAAGGGTTTTAAGCATGGAGTTACCGGGGAGCTTGGGTTGCCCTTCCTGCCTAGGTTCCCCTAGACAGCAGCATCCCAGGGTCTGGCTGGGGAAGTCCAGACCCTCCCCTGAGGGCCTCCAGATTTAGCACATCCCTGCCATGAAGTTCCCAACCAGAACCTCAAGGGTGAAAGTCCAGTGAGTACCAGGAATTCCTGTCTACTAATTATCCTTGTAAACTTATCTCTTTGTAGGATACTGTTGAATGCCTTTGGTTGTTTGCTTCCTCTGCTTTTGTCACCAAATGGGTTCCAGAAAAGTTGTGAGACATCTCTGTCTCTCACACCCACCCTCACTGCCTCCCTCTGTGGGGCAGTCACCAGGACCTAGAGGTTCTCTTCTGAAATCGGGAAGTTAAAAAGCAAAGCAAAAAAAGCTTATTTGCCACTCAATAAAAAAGTGATTTAATCTTCCAGGAGGAATTCTCTTTGACACAAAAAACATTTTCACAAATAGGCAGGAGGAAGGAATTTAACGTACTAGTGTGTCTAAGTTCTAGAGGGTTTGTGCGTTCATGTGAACAGCATGTGCCCTGTCCCATGGAATGCCAACACTTTGATTCAGGTTTTCTTTTCTTCCATAGCTCCTGATAATGGTGTCAGTAAAGAATCTGAGTTTCTTTGGCTGTTGTTGTTTTTGTCTTGTCTCAAGCAGATCCGACCTTTCCTGCTCCCGAGTCTGCTCAGCTAGGCTTGTACAAGTGGGAAACAGTTAGAACTCAAGGAATGAAATATTCCCAGGAAACATAAATAGAGCCCTGAAATGTTTTCATTTATTGAATATGCCTAACAAGGTATCAAGAAATATATATATATATATATACATTTATACATACATATATATGTACATTTATACATACATATATATGTACATTTTCTATATGTATTCTCATTTCATTTATTATTATTATATTTTATGGAACAGAAAATCAAGACTTTAGGAAGTAGCCTCACATCTGACCATTGACAGAGTCATTCACATAAAAGAAAGGGCCTCTGATATGAGTCTATTTCCCTACTTCCCATTGGCAGCCCTGGCTAGTTTCAGTTTCCATGATTGATTTTAGTTTAAACCTTGTGTGTGCATGGTCAGAATTTCATTGAGCACCTATCCTGTACCAACTGCTGCAAAAAAAGTAAGGTATATATAAAACTGTCATGGATGCAAGACTTCTGCAGATGAAACAATTAAAAAAAAAAGAACAAAAACAGTTCTCCTTGTTCTCTAAGGCGATTGTTTTCAGTCGAAGAGAGTTGAGCTTGACTTTGGATCAACATGTTTGTTACTTGAGGAAAGGGAGTATTGAATAAGAGCTGGAACAAAATATCCCATACCCTCCAAAATTCCACATTTGTGGAATGATGACTGCACTATTCCTGCCGATGACCCTACCTTTTAATATCCAGCAGTCTGCCAAGATATGACTAGGTAGAATTCCAACCAATTTCCTGCTCAAGTGCTATTGAAACTTGGTTGCCTTTATTTAAAATTTCTTTGCTTTACACTCTCATCGAAGACTTTACCAAGCCAATGACTGACCTACTTTTGCTGCAGTGTTAGATTTGCTTTTAATTATAGCAATTACAGTGCCCCAATCACTGGCATCATCCCCGGGATTTTTTTTTTCTTTTCTTAATGTTATTGTTTCCCAGATAACACAGTTTTAGTGCCAGCATGAGATCTGCTAATGATCCATGGGTGGGGCTGGCAGTCCCAGAGACACATTAGAGGTCAGTGCAAGCCCGTTCTCAGGATTTCTCCAGTGGCTGTGGGTTGACCTTATTGGGGAGAGCTATCCCTTGGTGCAGCCCTAGGGAGCTCAAACTGTCTGATAATATCCTGGTAAAGGAAGGATTCTTTAAGTGACCCTATAGAATAAGCTACTTGGATTCTAAGAATAGTGTTTTCAGAGTGAAATTAAAAATTTCCCAGAAAGAATTGATTTCTAGACAACTTGGTTTTCATCTGTCTCCTTTCTTTCCTCCCTTTCCCTCTTTCTTCCTCCCTTTCTACCTTACTCTTAGTGTTTTAGCTTGGGTTGTTTTTAATAAATATATCATATACTGGGTGACTTAAACGACAGAAATGAATTATCACAGTTCTGGAAGCTGGAAGTCCAAGGTCAAGGAACTAGTAGTTCAGGTGTCTGGGACAGCTATCTTCTCATTGTATCTACACATGGCCAAGAGAGAGAGAGAGAAGAGAGAGAGAGAGAGAGAGAGAGAGAGAGAGAGAAGCAAGCACTCTATTGTCTCTTCTCATAAGGGCACCAATCCTACTCATAAGGGGCCCCATCCTTATAAATGAATAATGTTCCAAAGGTCCCACCATCTAATACCATCCAATTGAAGATTAGGATTTCCATATTTGAACTTTGTGGGTACACAAAAAATCAACCTGTGGCAATCCTCAAATTCACAGCATCTGTAGAGTGGAACCTGTGTAAAATTACTAGCAGTGATACCAATAAGTAGCATTTATGGAGACTATACTACATGCAGGTTTTAACTCATTTTATCTTCCTCTCAATTCCAAGAAGGAAGTCTTATTAACCCTGCTTTTCAGATAAGAAAACAGTGGCAGACAAAGATAGGTAAGTAACCATCCTGAGTCTAAAAGTTGGGACTTCAAAGCACTGATCCAAAGCCTTCCCAGAAAACTTCAAGCCAGTTATGTGTAAAAAGAGGCCTCAGGAGGGGCTCCCGCCCCTGCAGTGGGGGTTGCAAGACTGATGTCAGGAAGTGTTTGCCCTCATGGGGAAACCAGCCCCAAATTAATCAAATTGATAGTATAGGAAAAAGGGTGGTGATTAATGCTTCTTATTCTTCTGGTTGGTTGAAATACATGTAGTCAAATCTAATTAATTCTCACCTCCACAATAGGGCCTGGGATGACTCAGATGATGAGGTACAGGGTTAACCTCAGATGCTCCTTACAGGAGGGCTGAGCACCAGCCCTCCCTTACAGAACTCAGTTTTAAGCCCCCTCTATAGAAGGAAGCATTAATTTACTGAGAGATTGTTGATATGCTAATTACAAATCACTCTCACCTACTCATTAGAGTAACTCCCCAAAGGAATTCCCCTCCCTTTTTGCTCTGTGTTAATTACAGGTCTATAACATAAAGTTCAGCAGAATGCTGAAGAATGAGAGACCTGGGTTGGAATCCAAACTCTTCTGCTTATTGTGTGCTTTTGGAGAAGTTACTTAGCTTTTACGAGCCTCACTTATTTTATTTATTATTATTACTATTGCCTGTAAAATAAGAATAATTATATCCTGCCCTGGTCTGCTGACTTTGAAGAAGATATGGCAGCTAATTCTTTTGACAGGACCATTGTGGATTTTAAGTAAAAAAAAGGTACTGATTCATATGCTTACATTCAACTAATCTGGATTTTGACTCTATACATAATTTAGAACTTACAGAAAAAGTAAAGAAGAAGGGATCATATTAAACAATACCATGAGGAAACAATTGGACAAATCCAGAACGTGGAACAAGACAACTGTCCTGGAATCTTCAGGAAGTCAGAGTGGTGATAGAGGACAAGGTTGGAAGAGGATAAACAAGGCTTCTGGTACAATATGTGGCCTTGATTGATGATTTTGGGGGATTAGAAGGAATAAAAATAAGAACTGTAAAATAAATTTTTGATATAATTTGGAAACTTTGAAAATGAATGCTTTGTAATTGACTTTAGAGAATCGCCTTATTCTTACATGCTAAGAAATATTTGGAGCTTAAGTATTCCAATGCCTACAACATAGTTTCAAATGATTCAGACCACACACAACAAAGGCTTCTATATTCAGAGATAAAGCAAATACTGCAAAATGTTATCAAGTTTGAAACTAGATGGAGAGGAATTTAGCATTGACTATAATTTTCTCCAAAGTTTTTTTGTAAAAATTTTGTAAAAATGCTTAAAGAATTTGGAAAAAAAGCCCAACTAATCAGAGAAGTATTAATCAAGTGAATCTTATATGAATAGAAATTCTATTTACTTGGAGGACCTAAAGACCTTCTTTTTGTTGAAGTCTCTTTTAATGCAAATTCTCTTTATCTTGTGAGTTAATCTACCACATGTTCATGGTAGCATGGTGTTGCATGTTAGACTTTTCATAGAACAGAATTTTATAGCCATTTCTGTCCTCCCTCCCACCTCCACCTTCTCTGAGAGTCTTGGGAAACATTGGATTGACTTTTCTTGTGTTGATGACCCTATTATCTGGTAATTTCCACATGTAGCCTACTTTCTGTTTGTTTTCTAACTCCATAGAACAGTAAAAAGCCACACTGTTGTTATTTGTTCATATAGTTTACATTGTTATAATTATGATACTTAATATTAGACTAAAACATCTGCATAAAAATACAATCACCAAAAATTGCTATTAACTTCTGTAACATCTGACACTGAAAATTGAACACCAGCCTCGTGATTTTAAAGTCAGTTTTCTTTTTATGTGTGTATACTTTCATGACTCTAAAACTTATCTGGGGAAGCCTGTTATAATTCAGATTTGGGGTTCTATATCCACAGGTTCAATGACCTGAACTCAGGAATTTTTAACCAGCACTCTGGGTGATTCTGAAACTACCTGCATTTTGAAAGGGACTGCATCACTTTAGTTTAAGGGGGAACCCATGATAGAATTGCCTGGCCTGTTCTTGTTAAATTGATTACAGGAGTCCATGTTTAATGCCAAAGCCTATGATACCAAAGAGAAGAGCCCAAGACATTTGTTGGTCCAGTGTGTCTTGCCATGAAGAGGATAACTGGATTTGGGGAATTGTCTTGTTGGCATACAGTGTGATTGGAAAAGTGACGCTTGTGCCATTTGAACATGGGGCAGGATTCCATGCCCATAAGAGGTTGCCAAGATAGTGGAGACTGTGTCTCTCCACCAAAGAGAAGAGCATTTATTGAGCTCATATAGGCCAAGAGCTCTTATAAACAATAGTTATCATTTAATTCTTATTGCAACTTACTCAACAGGGTAGATGCTATTTTTTTATGGTTTATATAGGTAATGTACTCCCTCCAATCCTGCCTGCCAAACTCCTATGTTAATACCGGAATGCTTGAAGATGAAATGATTGGATTGTAAGAGCTCTAACCTAATCCATCCATTCTAGTTTGAAAGGGTAGTAACTGTAGGCAGGTGGGGGTGGAGCTGGAGAAGGTGGATCCTGGAAGAGTTTGTCTTCCCTGTGACCCATCCCCCTTTCTCTCTCTCTACTTCCTAGCCACCATAGAAAATAGAGCAGTACTCTTCCACCACAGCTATGATGTTTTGCCTCGTTTTGGGCCCAGAGCAACGGAGTTGCCCCACCAAGAACTAAACCTCTGAAAGGATGAGCCAAAATAGACTTCATCCTCCAAGTTGTTCTTGTCAGGTATTTTAGTCACAGTGATGCAAAGCTGATTAACACATTGTTTTTCCGACTTATAGAAAAAAATATTTGAAGGGATTTAGTAACAATTTCAGGGTTATAGAAATTGGGCTTTTCACTCCTCAGCACTTTTCCATGAGCCTTATTATTTAAGAATTGAGCCTGCGTGTCTGAGACACTGGGCACTGTAGCCAGAATCTGGACAGATTTTCTCATTTGAAAACGAGTAAGTATAATGCCTCCTTCACCTAGTCATTGCGAAGATGAAATAAGACAATGTTTATGAAGCCTTGGAATTTTTGCAGGTGAATTTTAAGTATTCACTAAGTAAAAGTTATTGCTTTTGCAATATGCAGCTAGAAACTCTGATGATGGCAAGAGGGGAGAATAAGGTAAGAGACCCTTGTGTTCCTTCTTCATCATTTCAAAACCAAGCTTTTTTTTTCTTTTGTTTTTGGCCATAAACTCTGAAATTAAAAAGTAGAAACAGAAGCACACTGATAAAGCCTTTGGATGAGTGTCCAATATTAAGAAAAATGTGGACATTTAGGTTGATTACATAGGTTGGCTATTGAGAATAGTGCTGTAATCAGTGAGAATGTAGGTATCTTTTCAATATATTCATTCCTTTTGGGTTTCTGCCCAGAAGTGGAATGGCTGGATCATATAGTAGTTCTATTTTCAATTTTTTGAAGAATCTTCATACTGTTGTTTATAATGGCTATACCAATTTATGTTCCCACTGACACTTTATGAGAATTCCCCACTCTACTCACTCTTGCCATTATTTGTTATTTTTTTTTTTTTGTCTGTTTGAAAATAGCCATTCTAGCTGGAATGAGGTGATATCTCACTAGTCACAATAGCCAAGATATGGAATCAACCTAAATCCTCACCAGTGGGTGAATGGATAAATAAAATATATAGAAAGAACAGGAGCCTGTAATTTGCAACAATATAAGTGAGCTTGGAGTACATTAAATTAAACAAAATGTCAGGCACAGAAGGAGAAATCCTGAATGTTCTTACATGTGAAAGTTAAAATAGTTGATCTCATCAAAATGGAAAGCAGAGTGATGTTTATTAGAAGCTAAAAAGGACAAGGGTGAGAGGGAGAAGGAGAGAGGTTGGAGAATGAGTATTAATTTGTAATAAGGTAGAGTAAGTTCTGGTGGACAATAGGGTAGCTACAGCCAATGATATTACATTGTATGCTTCAAAATTACTAGAAGATTTTTTTTTCTCATCAAAAAGAAATAATAGATGTTTAAGGCAGTGGATATGCCAATTATCCTAATTTGATCATTGTACAGTGTATACATGTATGGAAACATCATATTGTACCTCAAAAAATATGTACTATTTTTATGTGTCAATCAAAAAGAAAAAGAAAAAGAAAAAACACTGTATAGCTGCCTGACCTTTCCTTATACATCATAGCTATGAAGTGCAGGGGCACAAGTCAACTGCCTTTGATACTTTTTGTGCCTTTTGGGAGTGCCTAGTGCCATGTTTGTCATGCAGCAGGTCCTAAGTGAGTGATGCCTAAATACCCACTTGAAGTTCTCTTCATTACTCTCCCCTCTCACATCTTTCCCTCCTCTGTTTTATTTTTATTTTATTCTTCTTCTGGGGGAGCTTATTTTATGATTCCTTTTCTACCTCTCTGCTATTTACTGTGGTGAAACTAATTTTCATTTCCACTTTTATGCTTCATTTAAAAATTTCTTCAAAAATCAACCATTGTCAGACAGGCAAATATATCTGCTCATGAACCAATGAAATAACCATGTTTGACTTCATTTGAAGCATGTTTGTAGAAAATCTGAGTGAGGAAATATTCTGAACTTTTCTTGCTTTATCCAAGAAAATTACTAAAAGCAATTATTAATTTGGAAAGTTGGATCCTGAAGAAAACATGCAAGTAACATCTTGTATAAGGGGATTATTTGCTATTGTCATCACTCATGCACAACTGAAACAAGATTTTAGCATGTCTTTATAAATCTATGTTAATAAAATCAATAGCACTTCACGTAAGCCTGTTTTTAGTTGTGTATTCATTCAACGTAATGATACTTTATCCCTTTTACTTTTATTACTTCCTTTTAATCTCCCTGTGCTTTACTCTCATTAAACCACATTAGTTACTATGGCAATGGAGGTATAAGAGATGTAGAGGGAACACAGCATTACCCATAGCTGTAAATGAGACCATTTATATACCAGGTGACCATGAGAGCATGGGATATGAAATAATTAAAGCAGTGATTTCTAGAAATTCCTTTTGTAAATAATGTGGCTATTTTATTCAATTATCTGAGAAATAATTTTAAATTAGACCAGTATTATTTGGCATTCTTATTGGATAAAGAGTTATCTCTGAGTGTTTTGTATTTTACTGTAAAACCTCAGTTGGATACAATATTTTCATTGTAACCCTCCATTACCTCTTCTGATGATGTTCTGACAGATTATCTTTTGGGCTAAAATTCATGTTGCTCACTCAACCAAATGCTAAATATTTGTAGGTCAAAGATGTTCAAATGGATTTTATGGTAAAGAAAATGTCTGTTTCATAGTCATTATGGCAGCTGTGGAATCAGACTTAAGGCCACCCTTCTCTCACTGGAACCTCACCCACTGCCAGTTCTCTTTCCTGAGGTTGCCCTTGCTCTTTGTAAACAGCCAGTAATAATTCTTTCCCCATTTATCTTGCAATTGTTATGGGAATATCTCTATTCTTCTAGGAACATCTACAATGGAGTTTCTAATGGTTATTTTAGAAGGTATGAATAGGTATTATGTTACTGAAAAAAAAAAAAAAAGAGTTGGCCCTGTGGTCAAAGTTGCCTGAAAATTTTTGAGTTAAAGGAATATTGAGAAAGAGCCTTCTTACTGGGTGACTTTTTAAAGTTCTTAGTATGCTGATGCATTGTGTATTTCTAAAAGTTGAGTAGATGTGGTGGGCATCTGCCTACTGTTCTTTATCTGATCATGGAAGCATGTTACTCCCCTGAGGTTTGTCCCAGGGGCAGACTTCTGAGGAACTTTCTGGGACTCTTTCCCTGCTGTGCATCCTGACCCATGTCACTTCATGGCACTTACAGAAGGTAATGCAATTTCAGGTACATTGGGGCAAAGGAAGAGGTTTCTTGTGGCTAGATGGCACAGACTGGTGACTCCAGCAACCCCAGACCCTGCCCCGCCTCCCTAGTGTTCCAGGATCCATATTTAGGAAACATAGTGACCCACTCACAGCACACAAGTTTGCAGGGGCACACCAACTTTGCTTTGTAATATTCTTTGCCCATTTCAGATATGCTGGCTTCTCTGAAACCAGTAACTTGGGGAAGTTGGTGTGATGATGATACTATTGCCTCCTGAGTTCTAAACAACCTTTCTTAGTCTCTGGAGTCTTAGTACAACCGCACCAAAGCAAGGATCTTTCCCAGCCTGTTGTAACCACAGTCATGCCTGGGCATCTTTTCTGAATGGATTCTATTCCCACTTCTCTCTAATTCCTTCAAAAAGGAAATCAGAATTCTCCCGGGATCCCCTTGCTATATGTCCTTGAAAAGCAGGTTTTCCGCTCCACTTAGAATAGAGTTAAAATCCCTCATCTGCCCTCATGATATGGGTAGGCCCTTCCCACATGTTCACTTACTAATTTTAGACAACTCCCAGCTCTGAAAACATTCCCAGAACACCAATCCCAAGGTTTCCCATTCACTCTGCCTTTAGATTGCATGCTTTGCGGGGTTGGCTGGGGGCGGAGGGTGTTCCTCATCTCTCTTCAGGGCTAAATGTCTATCTCTTTTTGAATATCTCTGTGGAGAGTCCCTTGCTCCAAAATGCCCCCTCTGATGGTGTGATAAAACAACTGCATTGGTTTTCTTAGATCCTTCATTCATTCATCAGCTCACTGCCTCTCACCCTCGGAGCCCACCAGACCCATTCACCATCTAGAACTTCAGTGCCTGATAAATGTTGTGAATGAATGGCCCGATTTCTGGATGAAAGGAGTGTACAAAGATAAGTCAAACCCAGACCTTTTCACAGTGAGTCTCCAAGCCAGTTAAAACAGCAGCAATATGATCAACGAGCCTATGAGAAAGTCAAGTCTGGGTAAGTGACATTGGCACTATCAATGGCAAACAGAGGTGACTGTGACAATCTGGAAAGGGCCACAGAAGAGGAGGTGACAACAGAGCTCGCAAAGAACTTTGCACATTTGGAAAAGTGCTCTTAGGAGTTCAAGAAAAGTAAAAGAAATATTGTCTCTAGCTAATAAATAACCTACAAAAGGGTCAGAAACATGATGTTTAAATATCAGGATCCAAACTTGGGTGAACAAAAGTGGCTATCAAAAAACATGTTTTCTGGTATTATATATGAAACTTGAATGTCTGTTGTCCCTAATCCAAAGAGTATTTTATATCCCTGACTGACACAGAATGACCACATTCTGACATCTTTTTAGCCTGTTCTTCAATTTGCTTTCTCCATGCAGCCTTTACTAAACAGCTCCCAAAAGTGGCTCCCAATCTATGGTCATTTCTTCTCTCATGCAATTCCCACTAGGAGAAGTCTTCAAACTATTTCCTTGACATTTTCCTTTCTTTCCATGCATTCAGGTGTGTTGCAGCATTGGGTATCCCTAAAACAAAGGCTGGCAGCTGAGGGCAGGAGTGGAGTGGGCCCAGTCTCTTTGGGCTTCTGAGCTAACATATCCTGCTCCTAGTGCAGTGTCCAGAAAAGGACCAGGGTCAGTACAAAGTTGATGAGGTCAGTGTGATTATGAAGATTGTTCTGATGATGATTTTTATTGTTATTATGTAAAAAATAAGTTTCAGACAATCTAAGGGCAAAACAGACCCTTGTGTCCCTCCCCACTTTGGAAAGGGAGTGAGAGGTCTCCTTCCTGGGTAGGCTGATGCCTGCTCTCTCTCCTTGGTGCTGACTGTTCCCATCTGTTCTCAGGTGAGATTTTCTACTTGCGATGCCATCGTGGGACTTAGGAGTCACTGCATTCCAAGCCCACCCTGGAGCACAGGCTTCTGTCATAATTTGTAAAGCTTGGCCATGTATTTATAGTCTTTCCTCTCTAAAACAAAACGGATGATCCACACTAATCATTTCAAGCTGAGAGGGCTGATGAGTTGGTCTCCATGGCAATGATGTACACTGGGATCTCCTAGGAAACAATTACTCATATGACAGACTTTGGATTCATTTTCTGCCAAAAAGGAAAAATGATTTTCCTTTTCACACTGAGCCATGATCAGAATGCTAAAGTTAAGATATAATTATATATAACCATTGTTTTTTTTCCTGTGGAGTAAAACGATGAAATATTCCAAAAAGGAAAGAGAAATCTATAAGATCTCATGAAAAAAATACTATTTCTTGAATTATATTAAAAATTACTTGAAAGAGAAAGCTATGAGCCATAGGTGAGGCATGGGAGCATCAGGTATGATGTATTCTAGAGACAGTTTGGCCCAGTGGATTGGGTTTGTTCTTGATGTTAGGTATTGACTTCATTTTAATCTTGATGATTTCTGACACACAGCTCTGGTTGCAGCTGGGTTTATACGTGGAACTTTGTGCACTGCACAGATTCATTTCTTGCACTGCATGGATTCATGGACTGACTCATCACCAATGTTGTTCATAACCCAGCATCACAGCCACACAGGTTCCTGGTCAAAGCACATAACTATGCCCTTGTAGTTCTAATATTCCATTTATCTAACAGCCTAGAAATCCACCCAGCTCACAGACACAGGCCTCACGGCAATGTCCCTGTAGCCCTGTGAGATGTCATTGCTGAAACAGAGCTGGGACAGTTCTGGGGATACATATTGGCTAAGTGCCATATATGTGTGATCAAGAGGCCTCATCTAATTTTCACAAAAAATAAGAATTGGTTAATCTCAGGCTCTTCCACAAGAGGGCTACCTGTTATTATTGCTAGCTGTGGAATCACCCAGTTGTATTTTAAAAAGACAAGAAAGTGGAACTGGGGGAAAATGTAGAGGATGTGGCCTGGGTGGACATTTGTTTTAGTTAGCAAAAGGCAGGACATGTTTGTGAGTACCGACTGAGGACCAGAGGCCTTGCAAGGACATAGAGTGGCTGGCCTCTGCCTTCCAAGAGGTCACATCCCAATCAGAGGAACAAACATAAACTGCAATTGTTGTGAAAAGCAGAAGCTGTTATAGAAAGGTATTTTCTGATCATTTGGGGAGCTCAGAGAAGGAGCAACTGATATTATTGCGAGAAAGGCTGGGGGTGATGTGGTGCTGATAAAGGAAGAGCTGCAGAAAAAGGATATATACATTCATCATCAAAGAATAAGTTTAGATGAACGCAGGAAGGTGGTTTGGGCATTTAATTCAGGTTGAGCAAAAGCCTAGGAGTACCAAAATGCCTGGCATAAGAAATTGAGCACCCATGAGTCTGACATTCATGTCACACTGCAGGTTTCACAAGATTTCGCTTTACATGGCTTTGCAACTCTTCAATTGCCCATCTCTCAGACCAGACTATGAATCCTCTGAGAGGAGGGCTTTTGTTTTAATCATCTTTGGAACTTAAACAACATTCAATCACATTGATTAAAGAAATTGGAATATTTGTTCTTCTGTGGGAGGGAAATGGATAAATGGAGGAGTTTGATATATTTTATGCTTAAAACTGCTCACATTAATGATAGATATTTTTTGTTCAACCATTAATTCCTTTGCTTTATCTTCTTGTTATGTCAACATTTCTCTATCCAATGGCTTTGACTAGTGAAGAGATATGTGGGTGAGTCCTTTTCTATTACTGCATAAGTGTGTTAGCATCTCTTGGTATCATTTAGCTATAAATAATTAGATAAGAATGCAAATGCAGCATTTTGAAAATTCCTAAAATAATTGTCCTTCTGTGACTGGCTTGCTCAATGGTTATAAAGGTTCAATTACGCAAGATAATTAAGTTCTAGAGATCTGCTATACAACACAGTGTCTGTAGTTAATATGGTATGGTGTACCTGGAAATATGTTAAGAGGACAGATCTCATGGTAAGTGTTACTACCACAAGGAGACACTCACACACACACACTCATACACACACACACACAAAAACAAAAATACATTCATACAAGAAACACAAAGAAATTTTTTGGAGGTGATGGATGTGTACATTGGTGATAATGCCATGATGTGTATCTGATGTGTTCAAACTCATCAAAATGTAGACATTAAAGATGTACACATTCTTATATATGAATCATACCTCAGTAAAGCTTAATAAACAAATAAGCAAATAAATCAATACCAAAACCACAAGAATAAAAAATAAAATGAAGAAAAAAGGAATGTCAATATAATTCATGAAAACAGAAAATTTTTGATGTTAATTTTTAATTGGTCATTAGTGTCTGTTTTAGTCAGCATTGTTTGTTCCCTTTTTTTTTCTTCCCTGCTGGGACCAAAATATCTGACAAGAACAATTTTAGAGGAGAAAAAGTTTATTTGGAACTCACGATTTCCAAGGTCTGAGTCCATAGATAGCCAAATCCATTGCTCTGGGCCCAAGGGGAAGAAGAACATCATGGTGAGAAGGTTTGGAGGAGGAAAAGCAGCTCAGGACATTTTCCTCTCACCAGGGACAATATAAGACAAGCCCCAATAACCCACCTCCTTTAGCCACACCCTACCTGCCTACAGTTATCACCCAGCTAATCTCTATCAGCCGATTAATGCACTGATTAGGTTGAAACTCTCATAACCCAGTCATTTTACTTCCAAATTTTCTTGTATTGTCTTACAACATGAGCTTTTGGGAATACCTCACATCCAAACCATAACAGTTTCTTTAGATTAGGACAGAGAACTTTATGTCCTAATCTTCTTATTAAACCACTAACTTAACATTAAAAAAAATTTAGTCCTGAACCTATTGTATCTCAGGTCTGATTACTAATTTTCCCAATGTATTCTCTTAGTTTTATAGGAAAGAGAGCAAAAGAATAGAAGTTGGTTAACATCTGACTATTTTCTTGGTTGCAATCCAATTTGAGGAGCTGATACTATCTTGTTAATACATGTATGTGATCCAAACACATATATTCAGACACAGGAAAAACCCAGTGTGCCATGCTACACTGACAAATTAGAACTTTGTAATTATATGCTGATGTCAATGAAAAGAGATTAAAGAGTATCAAAAGTGCATTGCTATTTATATCACATCTCTCTTCCATTTTCATGAATCAATTACCCAGGATGAGGTTTAGACCTTTTAATTAACTGAATTATTCAATATCCTGGCACATCCATCTATATACAAGTGGAAAAATGATTTAACTATTTGATTCATGCAAAAAATGAAGTAAAAACAGTTTTCAATAAACATAAAACAGGCAAATTTTATAGTATGCCAGCTGAATTAAAAACTGGCATTATAGATAAAGTGTTTAAAGTATATTAGGAAGTATTCTGCATAGTGATGCAAGCACAATGTTTTTAAACTGCAGCTGGAGCACTTAGGATAGTTTTATTTTTATGGGACTGGCAGGAAGGTCAATATTAGGAGCAAAAGACAGGGAGCATCAGCTTTAATAAATCCTTAAAATTTGTGTCAAAAAAT
Organism: Callospermophilus lateralis; assembly: GCF_048772815.1. NCBI lineage: Eukaryota > Metazoa > Chordata > Mammalia > Rodentia > Sciuridae > Callospermophilus > Callospermophilus lateralis. The sequence goes on along the minus strand of NC_135307.1, from coordinate 124,043,993 downwards.
GACTCTAGTTGTATGGACCTAAAGGGAGAATATTGACCATTGAAAAACTCCAGAAGCAAAATTTCTGATTTGAATAAAACAGATTACTTATTTAGTCTTTATGATATTTGGGGGAATATGAAGAAATAGTCTTGAGAACAAATATCATCATCTGAACTATAGAAGGTGGGAAAAAGGGCAGGAGTAAAGGGAAGAAGGGAAGGTGGGAGAAAAAATAAGAGGGGAAAGAGAATAATAGAGACAAGAGAAAAATAAAGAATAATAATTCTCATGGAAGAAAAAACAGTGTCTCCAGTGGTGATTGAGCTGTAAATCTAACATGATATTACACAGTTGCATGTAAGAAATTCTTCTGCCACTTGTAAGATTCTTAATAGAAACTGTGTGTATGTTACTAGAAAATCGGAGGCAAGAATAACAATTGCAACGATTTGAGAGGGGGAAGATGTCTGTATTAAAAACAGTGAGTAATTTGCACAGGGTTAATAAGACTAAAGAGATATTCTAATTCAAGCCTGCCTAATTCTCTAATGTATCTTTGTAGTCATTGTAAATGTGGTTAAAATTTAAGGTTAGAAAAATCTATAAAGAAAATGATACTTTGGTTCAGGCTTTTCAAAAGATGATTCATGAAACATCTGCATGATATATGGTGTTTTCAAAATGCAGATTCTTAAGTCCAACCTAGAACCAATAAGTCAAAATCTTTGAGGATAAACTCAGGACCTGCATTTTAACAAGCTCTCCAGTTGATACATAAGCACATTAAAGCTTGGGGATCATCAACTGAAAAAAAAATTTGAGCAGCAATTTGAGAAATCATTGAGAATGAAATCATTGAATTATACTGGGGGTGAGTGGTTGCATTCTGGGACAGGGTGAGGAGGGCAGGTCAACATGGCTCTGCATTTTCTGATGGAGGCAAGCCCTTCCTTTGATTCCCTTGACTAAAACCATTACAGTGCTTTCTTGGATATGACTGCATAGATTTACTAGTTGGTAGATTATTCCTTTATAATGAACCACGTGCTGATACTCTGCCGAAGGATTTCCTGAACTGGGGCTATCTTCTAACTCTGGGTCTTCATTTGATGCCAGTAACTCAGCATCACCATCTTGACAACATTCGTGAATATTTTATATTGTCACTTGACTATTCCTTGACATAGCAGAAATAGTTTCAGCTAATTACTGAAATTAATCTTGATAATTACTTGTTTGAAGAGTTATGTACAATTTTTCAATTAAATTTGTGCTAAATATAGTAAGTGGTTCTCAAAGATTGCACAAAGGCACTGTGGAGGATTTTTAGAAAGTAAGAAGAGAAACATGCAAGCCTTGCAACAAAAGGCTATCAACATTTAAATTTTTATTTAGAGACTGGGAATATTGCATGATATTATTTATGAGTGTGTGTGTGTGTGTGTGTGTGTGTGTGTGTTGGTGGAAAAATACTTTAACCAGACCTGTGTGCTTTATATTATAATTTTAAGGCTTTATTTTGATTTCCTCCTTAAAGTCCAATGACAATCTCACTGGAGACTTAATATCAAAATTTCCAATGGGAAAATGGACTTTTTTGGGCAGAGAGAAAGAGCACAAAAATGAGAAAATGTGGAGAATGTTGAAACAAAAGGGAATCTGTTATTTTATTGGCAACAATAATACATCAGACAAAAATTATTGATAATGATCATCTAACATTATCAGATACATAAGTCAAAAATTCAAAATTTATGTAAAACAACTCTAATTCAAGGAAGAAATCCCAAGAAGCAAGAATGACCACACAACTCTGTGAAATAGCACTGGGCATAGGATTTTCTGGGACTCCAGAAATGTTCTATATCTGTACTAACATGTCAACTATCAGCCAATTTGAAAACGTGAAATGTGACGGAGCAACTGAGGAACTGAAGCTAATTGAACTTAATTTAGATTTAAATAGCTGTGATTTACCATTCTGCACTGGACACTGGGCTCTGCAATGCAGACTTACCCAAGTACCTTAACCCAGCCAGATGTCCAAAAGACTTCTAACTTACATGCTATATTTTGAAGGTGTAGATATGGAAAGTTCAGAAGTAGAGAGTAACATAAAAATGGTTTCCTAAATGAGTTTTCACAAGGAAAAAAACCTAACCTCATATAAATTAAATACAGCACTATTCTATACAACAGAGTTGAAAAGAATTTTCACCTTTGAGGAAATGAAACGATGTCTAGCTGTTTCATTATTACTCTAATTGCATACATGACTTGAGTGTACATGTCACTGTGCCTAACAGTTGGTTTTACCTAAAGAATCTAAATGCCCCTATTGCCACAAACTCTAGTAAGAGACTGATCCCAGTACATGAAGTAGGGTCTTTGATCAGATGAGGGAGAAATAAACATTAACATTTCTTAATCCCTTTGGGATGAGGATTTTTGCTGGATATAGAATTAGAGGCTGACAATATGTTTTGCTTTTAGCCCATACAAAAATATTTTATTACTTTCATACTTTCTTCTGAGAAATCAACTGTCACTCAAACTGGTTTTCTCTTATTTGAAGCCACTATTTCTCATTGTTTTCAAGGTCTTTAATTTTCAGAACTATGACCAGTGATGTGGATTATTTTGGCTTTCTCCTGGGCATGGTCTGAATGTTCTCATGAGTACACAGGTTTATGGTACTAGCAAATTTGGAGATGTTTTCATTCATTACTTCTTTCAGTATTTTTTCATTACTTCCCTTCTAATTCAGCCTCCCTTGACATTTGAGGAAATAAGTGCCTCCTGGTAACTAATGGGTAGAGTAGGAATGTCAGCTGCCCAGTATGTCACTGCTGGTTTCACACTGTCTGGAATGCCGTGTGCCTTCTTACCACCACAAATTTGGCCTCCATAGCACGTTGGGGATGTGTGTGTAATGTGGTCAGTACCACTGACCATGATGAAAACCCTGAATCTCGACCAAGACTCCTCAAATACCATACCAATTGGCAGTGGGAGATATGCCTCATATTATCAGGATGTCTAAGAAGTCCAGGCTCTTCAGGTGGTCTCTGTGGCACTTGGGGGAGGGACTTATTACTACCCATCAGGGATGGAACTCTGAACCCACCATCCAGCTTTCTGTGAACCCAGGTTTGTGTACCTTGCTATAATCTCGTGAGAGCGGCAGTATCGGCTCCCTACTTGCTTTTTGCTGGCACGAGTAGTTGGAGGAGCAGGTTTTTATAGTGTTTGAAGGCAACTGAGCAGTCTAAAAGTTTTCTGTCTTGCTAGGTTGCCCCTTTCCTGTTCCTTTGGCTAGAGACAGCAGGTTTTCCTTAAGATTTAAAAAAAAAAAAAATTCCTCTGGCTTGCCAACATATTCATCTACAACTCTGGGATTCATGAAGCAAAAAGAAAGCCCACAATATTTGCCAGCCCTTTAATATAATTTTTTTTTTTTAAAAATGATAACATGGCATTCACTATGAGCTAGGCATTGTTCTGAATTCATTACATATATTTTATACTCATTTTAGGTTTTTCCAACAGATTTTTTAAAAAATTAACCTGGTCTTCCTTCAGAAGGAAACTGAGTCTCAGGGAAGTAGAGTAACTGTGTAGTAACTCAGTAGAGTTGGGTGTTCACTTGGCCCTTGAAGGGCTCTCAGAAGATGGTGTCTCAGGCTTGATAGGAGTATTTGTGTGTCTGAAGCACTGGGCCATACTGTGTCACTGTGACTGTTCAGAGGGCTGGAGACTGAGTAGCAAATGTCAGTCATGTGGGTGCTGCATACCTCCATGACCAACCACTAATACAATCCCAAATAGCAAGGCTCAGGAAAACTGCCAGGTGGATGACACTTTGCATGTATGTGACGCACTAGGAGAATTAAACACTTTCAATGCAATGACACTGAAGAGTGAACAACTAGGAGAGTGTGCCTCTTCTCTTCTGGACCATTCCCTTTGTGCCTTTTCTTTGTACTCATTTTAACTTGTTCGTGGTATAAATCATAACTGTTCCGAGTCTTTCTAGTGAATCACCAAACCTAACAGTTGCATTGGGTACTCAGACACTAACCCAGGGTCCCATGCTGGAGAAAATAATCATTCTCCAGAGTCTATGCCCAAAACTACCCCCAGGATACTCCCTTCTCCATTTCTATTTGTTTAGGTTTAATAATTAGAGTATGAAGTCTCCTGTTGCATTTTCAAGATGTATTTGTATGTATGAGAGTCAGGCCAGCATCACAGGTTCCATTAAAAAAAAAAATTATTTTTTTCACAATGATTTTTTTGAACTCTCATTATTCTTTCTGGAAGATATTTTTTTTCACTTGAATAATGAAAAATTAAAGATTTTCCTTAATCCAGAAGAAAGACAAACACAAAGAAAACCATTGTTTATGAATTTCAGGGAGGAAGACAGACTATTGACAATTCACACTGAGAATGTGTTGAATCATCAGGACAAACCCAGGCTGTGGCCTGTGACCAAGAAAAGGCATATTGTGTTTTAGTATTAAGCTGATTCTCCACAACAAGGTCTCCAAACTTAGTTATAAGTGGGCTAGAAAATAGTTCATTCTTATAGTAATTTGTATACTAAATGCATCATCAATCCTTACCTTTAGGAAAGATTCTTATAATTATTTTTTTTAAAAAGACCCTTGTATAAAGTATGCCTGATAAAGTTTATAAAGTTATAGTAAGAATTACCTTTTGGAAGCAATTTCCATGTTTGGAGGCAGCTGTGGCTCATCCACCCCACCCTGTCCCCAGGAATCAGAGTCTATGTCATTGATATGTCCTTCTCTGTGTCTTCCCTGTAGTTTTTCCCAACTGGAGTTCAGACCAAAGCTGGTGCTTCTCTGGGCTGGAAAACTTCAATCTGACTGTCAGCCTCTCTGGGGACTGCATTCTTCTCAAACATCAATTCCAGGAGGATTGCTGGGCTATTAAAATTAATTAATATAATTTTATAATTAACTTTCATAATATTAAGCTCTTAATTATCCTGTAACAGCAATTATGGACCTCATGGTTCCTCTACCACTTCCTCCATGACTTCTGTGTGAAAATTAACATTTTAACATGGAGTTCTGCTCCTTTGTGGAGAACTGAGGGCCCTTGGATTGATGGGAAATTGCATTTCACTAAAGGCATGGCAAGTGAGAAAGTAGAATGTCTATCCCTAAAAGCACAGCTCTGTGATTGTTATTTTGATAATTTATGAGGGCTTTTTGGTCAACAGTGTTTCCTCCTAACTTTCGATTCTGAATCTATATTTTTTTTTGCTCCTCCTTCCATTGGTGGTTGTGGTTAGAGATTTTATACAATCCGCAGTGGGCAGTCTTGGGACTCAGAAAGTGATACCTAGAAATGAAAGCCTCAGCTCAAAGGCAGAGTCTCTGACCTTCTACTCTCCTCTTTCTCAGGCTTCAGTCTCTCTAGAGGCAAGTCAGAGAAACCAGAATACCTTTTTCCAAGGTGGGTCATAGAAACTAGTGCTCCTTTCTCCAAAGTCAGTCATAAAACCTAAAAATATTAATCTAACTTCTTCCTACTTTTCTTTTTAGGAGTTGGCTATGAAGAAACTCTCCGAAATACCTTGCTTGAATGTGGTCATAGCAATCCTCATTCCAAATGGGCCTCTGCCTTGTAACAAAGAGGAAGGAATGCTACATACAGAGGCCAAGAAGAATCTCAACCCACAGGCCTTGCTGGTTTCCTCCCTCAGGCCATTCCCATTAGCTCAGATTATTTTGATCCCAACAGATTTATACTCAGTGCTCCCTCCTTACTGAACCTAAGCACAGAGATGGAACAGTTTTATAGGGGTATTGGTCGTGATGCTTACTTGGACACCTTTTCTCTTCAGAGTGAGCTTGCCAACAAAAGCACCTTCTCTCCTCCCTCCATGACAATGGGGATACCTGTGTCCTTTATTCTGGGGTGTGGTCCTCATGCCCACTGAATTAAGCCACATGCCTCAATATAGATGCTCTTTGACTCAGAATGGGGCTAGGTCCTGATGAAGTCATCCGAAACTAAAATTTTTCTAAGTTAGAGAGGCACTTACTTCATCTAAGCTACCGAACGTCATAGCTTAGCTTCATCTACCTTAAATGTGCTCAGAACACTTACATTATTTTACAATTGGGTACTGAGAGAGAACCCCATAATTCATTTTTTTTTACTCCAGGAAAAGAATAAAATTAAAACTTTGAAGTCTGATTTCTACTGAGTGCATATGGCTTTCATAGAATCATAAATTTGAAAATTCTTAAGTCGAACCATCATAATCAGAGACTGCACTTAACTTTTTCTTTATTTCTTTCCTCCTCCTCCTCTTCCTCTGTAAAAAAAAAAAAAAAAAAAAATGGTATCTTAATTGTACAGGCTGTTGCTTAGCATGTCCTATCTGTAAAGCTGATGAGAACGTCATTGTTCTCATGACCCTGAAGGAAGAATTTCAAGTGGATCACATGTAGTAGCAGGCAGGAGTTTTTTTAGAAGAGAAAGGAAAAGGGAAAAATGACCTTCTCAAGGGAGAAAGGGATAGAGTGGATCCTCTCAGAGAGGAGAGACTGCATGCCTTTCTGCCCTTCAGATTTATTGGAGATCCCAGGAAAGTTCTCAGAGAGTCCCCTCGGGTCCACCTCTTGTCTTTTGACTAACAGCAGTATTGCATCAGACTCCCAAGGCCCCACTGTGCATGGTCTTACCCACAGGTAACCAAGCAGAACCCATGGAGCAGGGGGCTTTACTATTATAAGGACATGCTAAAGATCCAAAGACAACTCTGGATCTCCTTGGCCCATGTATTGTTCTTACAGATTTTATGGTTGGTGGGCTTTGATTCTAATTATTCTGTCTTCCAGGGTCCTGAAATCTTTGGTCTGTATAAAGGTCACCAAAGACTCCCTGCATTACTCTCAGCACAGAGGAGATTTTGGGCCTGTGTTACCATCCAGGGGTCTTAGGTCCATTGTCTCAGTCCAGCAAAGAATCAAAGAACAGGACACAGAGATAGACAACAAATGGATTTATTGCAAAAGCGACAATAACACACTTCTTGATAGAGAAGGGATCCTGGAGTCAGGAGTCTAGGGATAAAGTTTTGGCTTGTTCTTTTAATGGTCTCAGGAATGTCCTCCTTTCTTTTCTCCTCCCTTTCACACTCTCCTTGCTGTTGTTTCTTGGTGTTCCCTGTGTCCACATGTCTTTTTTAGTTTTTCTATTGGATCCCCTGCTCAGGAGCATGAGCACAGAAGTGTCTATCTAATAGGGTGTCCTGCTCACCGGAGGACCTTCTCCATGTTCCTGGGGTCCAGACCTGCCCCTGACTTCCTCACTCACCATCTTGCTCTGGCTGCCTACACCCTTCTACATCTTCCTCACCTGCATTTCTCCCTCCTGCAGACAATAAGTTTGTGTGTGTGTGTGTGTGTGTGTGTGTGCGCGCGCGTGTGCACTGAGGGATGCAATACAGCCTATTGACTGAAGCCAGGACAGAGTGGTCTTAGGGAAATTGTTTTTCAAAAGAAAGCATGTGGGGTTTAGCACAGCCAGTCTAGAGAACCATGCCTCCAACCCTGTGTTCCTATAGCTCATGTTTGTTACTTATCACATATGATATCTGTCTTAATCCTCATGACACTTTCACTGTCATTTGCTGACACGCTCAGAGTGGCCACACATTTGAATCACTCCCTGCAGGCGTTCCCAGCTGAGGCCAACAAGGTGGAGGTTTGCCTTCCTGTTTCAGCTCTCATACTGTGAACAAGTGTCCTGTTGGCAGTCCATGTAGTGTCATTTTATTTTGGCTTTTTTGTGGGTGATTTCACTCTTTAAAATGGTCCCTGTGTATAGTGCTATCTAGTGTTCTTAAGCACAACAAAGGTATGAATTGCCTTATGAAGAAAATCTATATTTTAGAGAAGTTTTTAAAGCATCAGTTATAGGGCTGTTGACTGAGAGTTCAATGTTCGTGAATTAACCATATATATTAAATGAAGTTTCTTTAACTAGATACTCGCTTAAAACAAAGTCATGTATTGATCAGTTGACAAAAATCTTGTAATCAGAGGCTCACAGGAATGTAATCCTATGTTTTACTCAATAGCAATGGTTTAGTATTTGGTAATTCAATGTTTGTGGCTACTTTATGGAATGAAACTACTGTGCATAATGAGGATTGACTATATAATTTATTTTTCTTTGCCTGGTTTTTCAATCATTGACTAAACAAATTTTATGGGCAGTAAATAAAGACATAAAAATACACAGATGAACAAATTGTAGTCTTGCCTTTGAAACAGAGACAACAAAAGGTAGTAAGGATACAATGTAGTAGGTATTAATAGAAGCATATACTTCCACATTATTGCAATAAGGAAATACAGGTAATGAGCTAATGATTGCTATCTACAACAAGGATAGGCAGAAGTTTTCATAAATATCAATATTACTGAGATTCACTTTAGTCATTTCCAGTGTGACTGGGGAGGGAATCTTAATTTAAAGCAAATTTATAGAGGAGACGATTACTGCCACAAATGACCTGGGAAGGTTACCAGGGAGACAGGAAATTATTGTATGTAGTTCATGGATAAAAATACTGTTTACTCAGAAAATCAAGAAATAGCTCAACTAGGCTCTGGTTCTGTACCTGTTTAAATTTTGAAAAATAGCTTAAATAAGAATGATGGGTGATGTTTTATCACTTCAAATATGTGCTACAAAGAGAAATGGAAATAAAGGGTTATCTGATTCCAAGAATTATAAAACAAATCATAAATAAATCTTATGTTATAAGATAGAAAATGAAAGTGGGTAAACAGCAAGAAAGAAAACAATAATTTTCTCATTTTCCAAAATTGATTCAGTTCTCTTTCATTATTTTTTCCCACATCTCTTAGTTCGTTCTCTCTCTCTCTCTCTTTCTCATGCACCATGCTCTCTCGATTTCTTTCTGAGAATTTGAGGAGTTAATCTTTTTATGATACAATTACAATACTATTTTGTATGTGCAATGAATTCTTTTTGAGACAGAATCACAGCCTTTCAAGTCTCTAATTTCATCAATTACTTTTATACTTTCAGGGTAATGAAAAACTTCTAGAGAAAAAAGATGTTTTACATCCGTTCAACATATTTTAAGACACCTACCTTCCTTCCTCCCTGCTTTTTTTTTTTTTTTTGTCACTGAGGATTGAACCCAGATGTATTTTATTACTGAGCCACATCCCCAGCCTTTTTAATTTTCATTTTGAGACACAGTCTCACTAAAGTTGCTTAGGTCCTTGCTAAATTGGAGGCTGGCCTTGAACTTCTGATCCTCCTGCCTCAGACTCCTAAATCTGGGATTAATAGGTGTGTGCTACTGCAACTGGCACTCACACCTTTCTGTACAATTATTTCTTCCTTTTCTCAATTCTATAATCAAAGCTTGATTCTAAATCTTATTTGTATTTGTATATTATGGATTTTTCTCAGGCTCTTCTGGAGTACTAAATATGAGTACTCAAGATTTTGAACTCTTTATTATCATTAGAGTAGACAGAATAATTTTCAAAGGCATATCAAAGGTTGCCAGAAAAAAAATTGTATTCATTCCTATCACGCTAAACTGAATTTCATTTTTTTAAACTGAATAACAGATTTCTAAAAGTGAAGCAGTTTTCTATATGTTAAGACATAAGAAGGGACTGAGATTTCACCATACTGGCAAGATAATGTCCTAGCCTTGTATTGTTTAATATAAGCTGGCAGGAGACACAAGACTTGATTCAGAGATGAAGGAAAGTATATTGCTCACAGGAACAGCAATAGCCAGAGCACCACCATTTCTGTAGCAGTCTCTTGAGCCCCAATCACAAAGTAACACAAAGAAAGTCAGATGACACTGCACATGCCATAGATGGCTTTATAGGAGAGGAACCCTGATCTTAAAATATCCAAATTTTATTTGTCATGGGGAGTAAACTTGCTTGCACTTTGCTCCGCAGAGACACTCTCTCTGTCTTCCAAGACTGCTCACTATATAAACATCCTTGAAAAGATAGTCCAAACAATGGGCAGCTAGTGGCTAGCTCACAAGATATGAAGAAACACCAGAATTGACACTTCAGAGATAATTGTCACATAATGAAATTCACCCATCATTTCTACATCATGAATTTTGATAAATTATCCTATGAATATGTCTCTCTGTCAGTCAACCTGATTAATCTGATAGTTTGAGACCAAATCGGTTCAATTTGTCACACTCAGCATTAAATTAAGTTTACTACCAACCAGACTCCAAGAAACAGGATGAAGCCAACCACGTACTTACTGTGTCCCCAGGATCCCAAAACTAAAGGGTTGAACAAACCATTTTTAAGGTATCCTATCCAGGATAACTTAGAGAGTCAAGTGGCTGTCTCCTTGTTTCTATATTGACCTTTTCACTTGGCAGAAGAATTGACTCGGGTAGAGCAGTCTGTATTAGCAATTCTGAGGACTTCAAGTTGGCCTCAAAGACAGTTGTGATCAGGGTGGGGGTGGTAGTAGTAATTATACCATCCATAACAACTCTAACCAGTGAGTAGAGGCCGAGTTTAAAGCCTTCCAGGGGTCAGGGGTATGACAGGTAATGTCAGATTGTTTGTCTGTCTGTTTGTCATCTTAATGTTTTGGCAGAGATTTTCATGCTAGAATTATGATACTTGAAGACACCAAATAACTATGAAGTATCTACAGTCTCTTCTGAGAGACTTAACAATGCTTGCTGTGTAAGAGTGTTGGCAGCAGTATGATGCACACGTTTTTGGTTTCAACAGGTAATAAAATGTTATTGCATGGAAAGCATTTTAATTGATAACATGTAACATTATTTTATAAACCCAGTTAATTCCTTATAAAACTGCCAATCAAAATAACTCAAATGTGCTTACAATCTAATCAAAATCCTTACCCCAGTGGCTATTTTTTTACCTGGATAGAGAAGAATTTGCCTCAGGGTATTACAACTTATTCCTTTCTTTATAGCAGACAAGATGCTCAACCTCAGAAGTTCTAAAACATATATATAAACAATATACATCCTAAAACTGAAGGAAAAGTGGAATGTGAGATTTGGATTGAAGAAAACAATGGGACTCTAACAGTTGAAGGGTAAAAGGGAATTAGAATAATGGCAACCAAATATATTTTCACACCACTTTCTTTTCTCTTCACAATTCTCAATATAAATGCCTTTTTAGCCAAAATAACACATGATGACATTTCAAATAACTGCATTTTAAAAAGAGATTTTGAAAAATAATTTTAAGTCTAAGGCAGCTGAAGATTTTTCTGCATCTACGTGAGTCTTCAGTATTATTCATGGCATTCTCAACTTCCTCTTACATGATTTTGCCTGAAAGCTGAATCTGTTATTAATGAGAGGATTCTGTTCTCCGCTGACATAAAAGTACTGAATGAAGAATAACAGTGTCTCTCATACATCCATAATCCATGAGAAAATGCAAAGTGGTTTTCTTTTTAAAGTAAAACAGAAAAAATTCATAAGGATTAGAGATATATTTATACTACTATTCAAATATTATCCTTGCATAACACAATGTGCTTTCTGTGTACCAATTACATAGAAAAGATAAAAGGAGGTCTTTATATAATAAAAAAAATTATACAGATTTATTTTTCTATTATATATAAATTGTACAGATTTATTTTTCTATATATATAAAACATATATATTTTAAAGTCAAATCACCAAACATTTTTTTCTTCCCCCCAAAATTAGATTTCATTTTTACAACAGCACAACTTAATTGCAGTTGACATTTTTAAAAGCCAATAGTTTCTTTCATTAGAGGCAACTATAATTAATCTTTCCATATTGGCTGCTATCAAATGCAAAGTTGATCTAAAAGCTCATATTATTTGTAAGAAAAATATATTTAGAGAAGAAAAACTATACAATTTTACTATATACTAAAAATTAAATATTTGATCCCAAATATCTTTTCCTCTTTGAAATTATGATGAAATGTGTGAACTGTCTCTTAATAGAAGTTATAAAATCTATACTGTGTAAGCTGAAAATTAACCTCTAAAATACATTCACATATACCTCAATTCCTGAATCTACAAATCACCCTGAAAAAAAAAAAAGTACAAAAACAAGAAACTTTACAGAAGTTGTTTTAGTTAGCTTTTTCACTGCTGTGACTAAAAGACCTCACCAGAACAACTGTAGAAGAAGAAAATTTACTTAAGGCTCATGATTTTAGAGGTCTCAATCCATAGACATCCGGCTCTATTTCCGGGGCTCCAGGTGAGGCTGAACATCATGGTAGAAGAGTGTGGCAGAGGGAAGTGGCTCACATGATGATCAGGAAGCAGAGAGAGAGAGCGATCTCCCCATGCTAGATACAAATACATACCCCAAAGCCACAACTCCAACGCTCTACTTCCTCTCGCCACCCTCCACCTGTCTTCAGTCACTCTACTCATCCCATCAAGTGATTGATTCACTGATTGAGTTAAGGCTTTAACCTAACCCAGTCATCTCTTCTCTGAACCTTCTTAGATTGTCTCACACATGAACTTTTGAGTGTCACATCATATCCAAAACTTAACAGATGTGATCTGGTAATGAGGAGGTGTTCCTGGATTATCTGGGTCAGTCCTACGTGTAATCACACATGTCTTTATAAAAGGGAAGTGAGTGAGTTCTGATCCACATGCTCTGACAGGGTGAAGTGGTGATGGAGCATAGTGAGATATTTGAAGATCCTGACCTTGGGATTTGAGAGAAGCAGACGAAAGCCAAGGTAGGCAGGCAGCCACCAGAAAGGAGAAAGGAACTACTCTCCAGAGCCTTTGGAGGGACTGTGGGAAGTCTAACTCTTTGATTTTAGCCCTTTTGTCATTGATTTTGAATTTCAAGCCTCAGGAACTATGAGCAAATAAGTTTAAATTGTCTTTGACCACAGATTATTAGAGCATTCATATATACATACACACACACATATAAATATAGACATATATACATATGGATGTATTGAAAACACACACATAATATATACATATATGCATATTGATTATATATTTATATTTAGCATATACACATATACATGGTTTATCAAAGCAATTTAACAAAAGAATAAAACTTTGCAAGCACATTCTCCATAGAAATTGAGAATATATTTAATGGACACCTTGCTATCCTTTCTAGTCCTACTCTTAATTGAAGAATAAAGTAGACTTATAAGTCAGAGTTTTTATGTTAGGGGATAGTATTGGACAGTGGTCTTAAAGGGCTGGTGACAGGCCTATGAAGAGGAACAGAGTTGCCTAGGAGTTACAGAAGTGCCACAGCCACTTTGACGCAGACACCGATTTAATCATTCATAGCTACTCATTTGATATGAGCCACAGTACTGGTTCCTGCTCAGGACACTGGACAGGGATAAACCTAGAGAACATGCAAAGTTCCTGATCTGGTGCAGTCTGTGTCCTGGTGGCAAGAATTAATAGTACATCGTAAGTGAACTATGAAAAATTTTAAAAAGGTGGGGGGCAGATAATAGAGGCTGTGGTAGAGGCTGGGCTTGTGTGGGTTGGCATTTGCATTAGCAGTAGGATGTGGAGTTGGATAAAAAGAACTTAAGGCAGTGACAATGGACTTTCTCCATGAAGATGTAGAAGAAAAAGCACTCTAGAAAGAAGCGATCATAAGTAAAAAGGACCTATGGCTGGCACATGCTTGGCACCTCATGTGTCAGAATCACATGCTGTGAGGGGGATAGAGGATGCCATGGGGCCAGGTCCCATGGGGCCTTCCAGTCTATGGCAGAGGTTTGTCATTATCTTCCCAGGCATGTTTGGGGGCTGTTTTGAAAAGAAAGGGGGGTACATGTGTGCCATGCACATTACTGATTGCTGCTTAGCCTAACATGCCACTGTGAGAGGCTGTGGCAGGTCTTCCTCTGTCATCCACTAGTGTTCTATCACCTGGGTGTTGCTACTGTAGGACCCCCTCCCCCCGCCCTGCTCCAGGCTAGGTTCTCTTCTCTGGTTTAAAGGAAAGCAAAGGATTCTCTTTTCCATGGCATGAGCCACCAAATATGCTCACACAATTAAATAAAATGTGAACTGGGTCTGACATGCCTGGTGCTTTTACATACAACCCACACGGAAGTCTTGTGGACTTGAAATTCAAAAAGTGATTGTCTTGTTTGGATCATGTTTTTGAAAGGCCAATATATTATTCATTGGTTTATGTGTTCCTGGAAAGAGGAGCAAGAGTTCACATTTTATTTAATTTATCCTTTTAGGGATTCTCCGATTTCAAAACTGACCAGAAAATAAGTCTTTCATTTCCTCCGGCTAGCAGGTTTTTTGTGAGGGCTGCTCAGACTTGCAGAGAGACAGGCTTTCATTAACTTATCAAGGTATACACAAGTTTACAACCTTCTGGTGAAGCATTCCTCAAACTGCTATGTACATGAAATACATGAACATCTAGTTAACACAGATTCTGACTCAGGCCTGCACAGGACCCAAATCACATTCAGTTCTGCATTCTTAACCTGGTCCCAAGTGATGTTGATGCTGTTGACCCACATTTCAATTAGCAAGGCATCAGTGATGGGTCAAAGTCCATTTCTACACCCAAGCAAGTTCTTTTTGGCTAGAGCACAAGTGTATGTGCTCTAGCCAAATTACCAAGTTTTGTGAACAACAGTTTTGTGAATTATGTTTCTAGCCTTTAGCAATGTCTTTGTGGTTTCTTTGTCATCTATTGAGCTAATCTGTTGCTTCAACACAAAGGTCCTTTGTTTGGGTTCATTATTTACATGTATTTATATAATATCTGACCAATTTTTACTCTCCATATTTTACATGTAAACTTTGAATTTTTTAAATAAAAAAAATCTTTCATTCAGTGATTAATGGAAAGAATTGATATAATGGCTAGGACAGTCAATAACGTCTAATGTTCACTTATCATACATAAGTGAGAAACGTTTCAAGTATAATACCAGGCATACTACAAGTAGAGTCTACAAACATATATGCAAGTTTTCATCCCCATGAAGATGTAGAAGAAAAAGCATTTGTTCACAAATACAATATTATTTGTGTTTGTATTCCAATTAAAAATTGTGAGATAAATTTGCCTTAATTGAACCAGCCAAGTGGAATTATGTTTGAGTCTCAAGTATTTTAATTTCTTAAATAAATACATTTTACTTGAGAAGACCATTTAAACAGATATATGTGTGAAATCCTATTTTTAAAATTTTAATTGATATGTAATATTTATGGGATACAATGTGATAATTGGACATATGTATACTATGCATAATGATCAAATCAAAGTAATTTGCAGTTCCATCTCCTTAAGCATTTAATGTGACAGGGAAGGGGTAGAGGAGGTGTGGGACCAAATTGGGAGTGAAAAAGGCCTGGACTTCATTTCCAGTTCTTCATTTGGGTCAAATCACTTATGCTTTCTAACAATTACAGAGTAGGCAAAAAGAAACTTGGGAAAAGATGGGGCATCATGCACATTTAAGTAATTGTAGTAGTCTGCTTGGCCTGCCATAACAAAATATCATAGATTATATGGCTTAAACAATAGACTTTTATTTTTTTACAGTTCTGGAAGTTGGAATTCTAAGATCAAGGTCAAGGCTATTTCCTGACTTGAGGGGTCTCCTCTGACTTGCAACTTGATGCAGCCTTCTTCCTATTTCCTAGGATTGCTGAGAGAGGGAGGGAGGGAGGGAAGGGGGAGGAAGAGAGAGAAAGAGAGAGAGAGTCTTTGATGTCTCTCCTCATAAGGACACAAGACCCATTGGATCAGGGTTCCACCCTTTTGACCTCATTAAACCTTAAGTACCTCCTTGTAGGCTATAGCAACAAGTACAGTCACATTGGGGGTTAAGACTTCATCATATGAATTTTGTGGGGACACATTTAAGGCCACAGCAATGGTCAGTATAAAATCTTAGTCTTTTCTTTTCATGATTTGCATTTTAGGTTGAACCTTATGAAAATACTGGTAGTTATATGATTTTGACCTTCAAAAATTGCAGTTTCCTATGGTTTGATCTCAGGGTCAGAGTATGGATTCCTCTGTATGGATTTTCCTTGACAACAGTGGGGATCTGTTTCTTTAGAGACCGTTGACTAATGCCCTACTCTTTGCCCTTGTCAGGGGCCTGGGCACAAGCACAGGAAGGGTCAGAAAAGCATGTAGGCCTACAAAGAGTTGCAGGGCATGACCCCAAATATCTGAGGGTCTGTGCTTGCACTCTAGGTATCCATGTGTGCAAAGGAGCAGAACATTTAATAGAAAATAGAACACCCTGATAGGATGAAAGACTTTTGCAGAAGAAAACAGGCCATATTCAGATATTTGAACGAGATGCCTGCTCCACATTTTCATTTGCACTGGAACCTATCATGGTGATGTGTCCAGGCCTGAATGTGAGGCAACCAGTTATTTCTTACTCTTGCAGCAATCTCATACTGCTATTCACCATGGAGCTCAGGGGAAGGCAACAGGATCAGGCATTCTGACTCAGAGGCTCAAGATTCTTTTCATCTTGAAATTCCAACTTTCTCTAGGGCTCTGGATTATGCCTTCAGACTCCAGAGGAAAGAACAGTACGGAAAATGTGTGGGTGGATTTTCAGTCATCCTAGAAAGGAGTCCACCCACTTCCTTCATGTCCACAACTGGAACTCAGCCACAGGGTCAGCTCTGTCTCTCAGAGAGTGTGATGTGGGCCAAGGATTGCAGAAGGGCTCACTGCTCTGCCACATCACCATCCTAAAGTAGCCACATCAGGTACTGCATATAATCCTTTTTAAATGCTTATCTCAACTCGTATTCTTAATCTCTTCTTACTTTGTTTTTCTTCCTCCCACTAGCCTGTATGTCTTTGTCAGTGTTGCAGTACTTGCAGTCAGGACAGTGTGTAGAGATGACAGGATGTTTCTTGACTGGATGACTGACTGACTGTATGAATAGATTCTGCAGCTCATAAGAACTTCACTCCTCCATCCCCCTTTCTTTGCTGTCCACTCAGACTTGACATGAAGAAAACAATATGACCTTTGATTCTGTGCACATCATCACTAAGGATGACCTACTGTAGCTAGAGTGGCCTGGCTGCTTCTCAAACCTGTGCTTGTTTTCAGAACTTGTTTCTGCTTTCCTGACCTGCAAGACCTCCAATCTTCCCAGCCAACTCCCACCTCAGTTCCAGTGACACCCTGCTACCTGCAGGGAATGAAGAAGGGCAGCTGCCCATTCACCAAATGATGGTGCCAATGATGCAATTGTTTCATTGTTAGAAGAACATTAGCAAGAAAGGAGCTTAAAATGCAAAAAAAAAAGTGAGTTCAAGGGTATATGGCTTGACTTTACAAAGGTTTGGACCTTATGATTTATTGATAAAGGACTGAACCTAAACATTTTTTGTGTATCCTTGATATCCTAACTTTGAAAAAATTAATCCAAATCTAGCAATGTGAAATAAACTATCTGACAAAGTTTAAAGCAAACTAGAGCTATTAAAAAAATACAAATCAAGAATTCTCAATGGATTGTAATATTAAGAGCAACCAACTATTCCACACAAATTTTTAAAAATATGGTTTTAGGTTTTCAGCTGTAACATATTTATTGATTGAAATATGTTCAAGCCTAAGAATGAGTAGAGATGGGTCCATTTCATATGCATTGATGTTTTTGATAATTTATAGGAATTTATAGGAACAGATAGAGTTGTAGTAACTGGGGTACGTTTTTCTAATCAAGGAAAAAATGATAAAGGCTGGTACCTTATCCAGCAGCATTTCCACATGGATAAAATGTAAACTTACAAATAAAACACACACACACACACACACACACACACACACACACACATACACATTTACATAGTTCTCGTGTCCTTAGGGCAACTATATGCCAAAGCATGTTCAGGAAATAGAACATCTAAGCTGTTCACATCACTAATGATTCAGAAACAATCTAGAGAGCTGAGTTTTTCCTTCTTCTTGTTCTAGTACTAACAGGACTCACAATGGAAGTCAGTAATACTTGGACAGGGTTAGCTCAATAATGTGATGATTTGAGTCTATTCTCATAGACATAAATTTATGAATTGATCAATTCAAAATCCAAGTGGAGTGAGACAACTAAAAAATAAAGTTTTCTTTCTCTTATATCATATATTGAATGTCCTTTTTTCTTCAATTGTGAGATATATTATCCTTTCTTTCCAAGAGTTTCTTCCTGCTAGCTAAGACTCTGTAGAAGTTACAGATGTCCATATGAATTACTTTTGATGAGGAAAATGTATGGGACTTCTGGGTGGAAGCACTTTGGTTCCAGGCAAAAGTATCCTCTTGCTTTAGTTCTGTGGCAAACCTCACTGCATGACATTACATGGAACTATAGGCAAATATTCCCCTGGCCTGGATGGATGATGAGTAGAGCCTTTCTCTCTTCTTCGCCAAACCTGGCCTCCCTTGGTATGCAATAGAATTAAGAGAGAAACTATTATGGTTTACTGCTGGAATGTGAATATTGTTTGTTTTGACAGTCTGATCTAATCTATTTGGACAGATACAGGAATTGTCACATGGCAGCAGAGAACAGCTATAATGAAAAAATAAAGTTTGTGGCATTATCATGATAGTAAAGTGGCAGGCAATGAAGTTTCTGATATGGGAAATTCAAAAAGGCTCTTCTTACACAAGGCCAAACATTTGTTAAAATCCTTACCTGTCCTAACCCAGGAAGAAGTCATATTCAATGAACCTGATGAACCATGGACCTACTAGATTTATAGCTCTAGAAGTCAATGCAATAACATTAATAGCATTTTTGACTGCCAGCAACACTGTTTGGTAAGTTGTTAGAAGATTAAAATGGACTTAGGAAAGAATTGACCACTGTGCAGTCAGAAGTAAAAAGAAAAATAGAGTGACCAAATCTCAGACCCTGGAGAAAGAACAATAAGATTGTTGATATTATAGTAAAATATTCAGAAATCCTTCCAGATTGAAATGCTTTGGGAAAAGGATGAGAGGTGAAGTGTGACAATATGTTTTGCAATTGGGTTAAAATCAGGGTAGGAGATAAAGTAAAATCATTGCAGCTTTCCCAACACAAGCTAGATAGACTCAGAGTATCTGTGGCTAAATTGGTGAGCTTACCCTTAAAGGTGAGAAGCCGAAGTACAGATGCTGTTCAACTTATGATGGTGTTATGTTCTGAAAAAAACATTGTACATGGAAAATGACTCAGTGGAAAGTACATTTCATACACCGAACCTAAAATAACCATCACAGTTCAGCTGTCTGCTTTACGTGTGCTCAGAAAACTTATGTTAGCCTGCAGTTGGACACAATCATCTGACATGCAGCCTATTTTGTAATAAAGTGTGACTATCTCAGGTAATTTGTTGAAGACTGTACCAAACACAGAAAACAGAATGGTCTTCTGGGTGTGCTTTTGCATCACTGGAAAGTCAAAAAGTTGTAAATTAAATCATGGCTAAGTAGGGGCTGTCTGTGTAGAAGCTCTGGAGACCATCTCAAAAAGAGTATGGGAGCAGCTTCTGGAACGGTCTCCTCACTGACATCAAGTGGACAGGAACTCGGCTAAGCTTTTGGTAAGGGAACCAGGAATATGAGATTTCACCAGATATAAGGTGATCCTGGAACACCTAACCATGGGGGCGGGGCATGATTGTTGAAATGCTCAAGTCCATCCTCTCCCTATCTCTCCCCTAAATAAGCTCATATTTTTAAATAAGCAAATATTTTTTTCAGTTTATGGATTTTGGATAAGAACAAGCTGCATCAACACCTGCTGAAAACACTACCATGTATCCTTGTGAGTTTCGTGATGCACAAAATGGGATGCTAGGTGTCTTTTGCAGATTAGTAGTATGTGGGAAGAAATGAGAACAAAGGAGTAGACCATGGTACACATTGAAATATGACATTCATGACTGATTCTTCCCTCTTCTCAGCCACACTTCCATTCCTTGAGGTTAGGGGTGGCCTTGTAGCTTGCTTTGATTCATAAAAGGTGAGCTGAGGAAGTGTGTCACTTCCCAGGGGATGTAGGTAGTAATGGAGTATACTCCATATACTGTTAGTAATGGATATACCCAAGTGACATCAGTGATATTCCTGTGTGACAAATATTTGTTGTTGTGAGCCATTTGGATTTTGAGTTTTTTGTAGCATGGCCTTGCCTGACTAGTATGCCACTCATACAATGCAATGTCATAATCACTTGCCAAAGCAATGTACTCCATTCCCAGGAATCTATTTTAAAATGTGGAATATTAGGAAACAGTATTTACTTCTATAAGGCTTTGTGGTCTCTTTTCATTTGGTATTGACTCCATTCGATTTTAGATTTCAGTTGAATTTTTCCTTATCTATTTTACCCAGTGTATTACTATGTAGGTAAAAGCCTTGAGAGAGTGTTTGCAGTGTGCTTAACAAAAACTTCAATATATAAAGATATAAACATCATTTTCATAAGAAAAAAATAAATCAGGGGAATTGAGTTTCCAAGAAAATCATAAGTACTTTCCTATAGAGAATCTTTCAAAATAGATAAAGCAATAAAACAAATATTTGAAAATGACATTCATACAGCCAAGATGGAAATTTCCTTCGCTGTAGCTCACAGAGTTTTCTTCACACAGGGCTCGTTGGCATACAGGTTGTGCTCTAAGTATTGCTTTATGTACAACTTCCCCACAAGACTCTGGGCCATTTGAGGCAAGAAAGTACATTTATTCTTCCATGTGTCCCTTTTACCTGGCATATTCTTTGCACCTCACAGACTCCAATACTGCAACCAGAGCTTACATTGTTATCTGAGTTGCTTCTCACCACAACAACCTCACCCATCTTGCCATTTACCCTTCTCCTTGTTCTGTTTGAATTTATCAAGTTAGCCACACGACTATCCCATCTACCTCTACCTCTGGGGAGCATTGTGGATTCTTGTTTCTAGTATCATCATCATCTGTGACCAGGACCTTTTATGCTTTATTACCAATATGGAAAGCAAGGATCTAAAGATGAGGGCACTTGCCCAGATTTATGTCATCATAAAGGCAAAAAGCCAACGTTCTCACTCAGGACTATCTTACTTTAAAATTTCCATCATTTATTGTATTTGTTTATGATTCAACATTACAGAGCGAATAATTGAGGTAGGCATAAAATATATTTTACTATGTAGGAAGGCATGAAAAGTGCAGGCAGCCATTCCTGTATGTAAAGACTTAAGAAGGAGGCTCTTTGGTTGAACTTAAATGAACTTAGTGAGCACTCCCATTAGTGCCAATTACCTCACAATTTGACTTAATTGTTAATGAGTGTCCTGGTGCAAAAAGAAGTACAAGAGCTTGACTATAGCTCTGTCCTTATGACGTCACCAGGTTCCATCTTAGCTTTTCTGTCCTTGCAGGGCATGCTTCTCTCAAGAGACAGATCTTTTCAGGCAAGCAGAATGCCCTCCATCAAGGCATGTGGACATGCAAATGTTTAAATTACGGCATGTAGGTCACTTACAAAAAGAGGACAACTATTTCTGGTAACATTTAATATTTATTGTGATGAGTCAAGGCTAATGCAAGGTGAACCCTTCCCTTTACCATCATCTGTGTGGCTACATTAGCTCATCCATGTATTAAAAAATGGGCCTCTGGACGGTTGGCAATTTGGTAAATCGTTTGTGTATAATGCCAGAGAAAAAAGTCTAGTTTCCACTCACACTGATGCCACCTCAACTTTCCATGAGTGAATAGTTTGTATTTTATTGTAAAATATCAGTCACATGTTCAACAAATATTAATGGAAAAATCCAAAAATCTACTAAGTTTCATTATCTTTCATTAAGTTGATGAATAGTATTATGGTTTGGATGTGAGGTGTCCCCCAAAAGATCACGTATGAAATAATGCAAGAAGGTTTAGCGAAGAAATGATTGAGTTGTGAGAGCCTTAACCCAGTTAGTGATTTAATCCCCTAATAGGGATTAACTGAGTGGTAACTAAAGGCTGGTAGAGTGTGGCTGGAGAAGGTGGACTTTAAGGGTGTGGCTTTGGGGTATATATTTTGTATCTGGTGAGTGGAATTCTCTCTCTATGCTTCCTGATAACCATGTGAGCTGCTTTCCTTTGCCACACTCTTTTGCCATGATTTTCTGCCTCATTTGAGTCCCAAGGAATGGAGCTGGCCTTCTATGGACTAAGACCTCTGAAATCGAGAGCCCTCAAATAAACTTTTCCTCTTCAGTTGTGCTGGTTTGGTCATTTAGCCATGACTGTGAAAAAGCTGATGAAAACAAATAGTCACAGACAATGTGAAGGGTCTAACCTTACCTTTTACTTGTTGGCTTTATTATGCTTTTTTTTTTTTTTTTGAGAAACAAATACATTCATAGGACATGTTCATTTTATTTTCTTTCCTTGTGTTACATATTTTATCAATCTTTGCATCTTGGGGCAAAGGGTCTTTCCTAAGTTTTTGTGTCTCTTTGGAAGTGAGCCCATAGGGAAAGAGGCAAGGTAAGTGGTCCCATCTTGCCATTTCCCCTTCCCCTTGTTCATCAAGTTAGCCAAACCACTGTCCCATCTACTTCCATCCTGAAGAGCACTGTGGGCTCTTGTCCCCCAGTATCATCATCCATACTCAATAGAGTAAGGAACAGCCCCATGTGGCCTCCAAGTCCATGCATGTACAGAGCAAATGTATCCTTCTCTTCTTCAAGTTCTTCTAGAAAGCAACAGCTATTAACTTCCTCCTTGTCTATTGAAAATCTTTTAGGGGTGACATCAACAATAATGATGATATGATAATACAGAGGGAAAGAGGAAGAAGGGATCTGTATTCATCTCAAAGCATTTCTGGGAAGAAATCACTAGAAGAATTTGTTTACATCTCTTTAGCATAGATTAAACCAGTGATTCTAGTAATTTCTATATCATGTTCTTAGGTTTCTTTAAAGAGAAAGGTTCTCAGTTTTTCTCTAGCTAAAGGAAAGAAAGGGCTGGGGTGAACTATGGAGGCCATAGGTTATTGAGGTATGGATGAAGTTGAGGATGTTCTTTATGTCTACGTGTACTCACAAGCACAACTGTACGAAATAAATTTCATTATGAAGTTGTTTTATCCAGGAAGCTGGAACTGAATGTGACATTCAATTTGGGGGCAATGTCCAGTTGTCCAGTTGGGTGCATTTTTGTATGCAGGTTAGTGTTCTCTTTCTTATCTTACAGTGATTCATCCACATCCATTGCTACTTATTCATAAATGCTTATTAATATACTAATCCAGGTCTTCTCTGCTATCATTCTTGATTTTAATTAACAGAAAGCCTGATTATTTTATATTTTTAAGCCAAATGAGCAGCATATATTGGACTTAAAGGTATATTGCATCTCAGTGTTGATTTCATAAACTGCCCAGGGAAGCTTGATTGGCCAATATGAGAATTTCATGCCCAAATGTGTGTGTCTGTCTTGTTAGGAATACCTCTTGCTATACCAATCTCCCTCCAATACTGGAACATGTTATATATTCCTTCACTGATTAAATTTTTCTTGCTCTTTCATCTGATTATAATCCCCTTCATTTTTCTTAGAGTATAATTATTCCAAAATCCTACCAAGAACTCTCCATCCCCTCAAAATTCCTCTGTTTTCAGTGGACCAATAGTTCATATTTAGTAACTTTGATACTTTGATCCCATTTGTGTTTAGTTTTATGTATTTGATTCTTAATTAGGTTGCACATTATAATAATTAGGAAAAAATAAAATGTACTGAATCAGATTCTCTACAGGTGGGGTCAAGGCAATGGTATTTAAGAAAAACAACAATGACAACAAAAAATCAAAGCCTCCCTGAGTAATTCTAATATGTGTCCAGGACCAAGCTAGTTCTGAAAATTTCAGTGTTAACAGAACAAATGTCAACACCAATGTATCCCATTTAGCTTTGAACCAAGACAATCTAACCTACTGCTTCTTTAAAAAAATTCTTATAAGCTAGTCTATAATGAAAACCACATATTTCAAAGACGAATAAGCACATATGCTAGGGTCTGTTAATATTCCTGAGATGGACATAACATAAAATAAGATCTTCCTATATCAGATGAGGATCTTTCATGTATAAGTTCATCTAGATCACCAAACTGTAGGTTTGGGTATTAAAAGTGTGCATCATATTGTGGATGGCTTGAATCAACAGTCTCAGGATCATAAAAATGAGCAAATAGAATATCTGAACACAGGAATGAGTTAGGGTGGGTTGTGTTTGGGACAGGCAATAGATCTGAAGTTGCATAATCAGCTCAAGGTGGGGAGGATAGATAGGTTATAAAGACCAATGTAAGATCCCATTCAACCTGTTCTCCAGCGGAGGCCATAAGCAGCATGTGGGCAACTCACGTAGAATAAAAGAAGGGACAACTACAGAAGTCCTGACTCCCACCTCCCGTGGAAGGACTGTTGAGTTACTAGATCAAATACAAGATACCCAGTTAAACTTGAATGTCAGATCCAAACACTTCTTTTAAGTTTAAGTACGTCCCAAATAGTGCATAAAATCTGCTGCCAGGATTGGGGAGCCTGTGGGATGGGAAGAACTGTTCAGCTAATTCATTCCTGATGGACAATCCCTTCCTGCACAGAGTACCCTTCCTCTTCTAGCATGTCCCACGTCCAGCTGGCTGTACTGCCACCCAGTTGCCTCCCATTAAATCAATTCAAATATTATAGGAATGTTGGTAATAACAGATGGGCTCCAACACTTAAATGTGGGAGTCTAGATTCAGTTTTCCAGTGAGAGGAAGTAAAAAATGGAACTTAAATCAGATCTGGTTGCATTTATAAAATATAATTCTGGGGGGAAAACAGATTAATTTTTGTCTTGTATTTCCCACGAACAAATATGAAGGAATTGCTTGAAATGATGTACTTTACATTTCTAATAGTAGTTTAGACTTTGTACACCTGAGGCCTCATTTTAATCAATAGCAATGAACAGAAATAACTTTAAAATTTCTATTGATTTAGCACTAAACTTGCCACCTATTAATCAAAGCTCTTGGGAGTCTAACCTCCTTCAGTTATTCATGAATAAATCCCTGGCTCCCTGGAAAAAATGTTGGTTCTAGGAACACTGAAATGTATAAGGTGCTCTAAAATAAGAAAGCTTTCACAAGCTGATAGGGACATATCAAAAAGACCCAGGAGTCCTATTGTCATAGACGGAACCCAGAACACAATCAATGAAACATACAAGTTCACTGAAGTTTGAAAAGAGAAAGCTAGAATAAAGTTATTAAAACTCAGGCTACTGCTTTGAAAATGAGTGTCTTTATCTTTCTTTTCTGGTAAGAATGACAGATAAGTTGATCAAATATCCCTGGGAGATGAAAAAAGAGAAAGCAGCTAATAGAGGTAGGAATTAAACAAATGCATATTTAGAAAAAAACATCATTATGACACAACCCGGGGCAAGGACTAAAAAGTGATGAAAAAGCCAATATGCGTACCATTCATGGGGAGATGGAAGTTTGCAGAGTATGAAAGTTGTCCCAAAATAAACTAATTTCTAGAAGTAAAGGGAAGAAAATTTAACTGTACACAGAGGGGTAAATGGCCCTGATATTAACTCAGCTGTTGGTCTCCTGTCACTAACAACTGTTGGTCACCAGATGCCTTGCCTCCTGATGGGGTACAACATAAAGCATACAGCATTGTAGAGAATCAATGCTGGCCAGTAGCATTTAGTACAAATATCCAGAAGCTGGAGGATGAAACTGAGAAAGAGTAAGAACGTAACCACACAAATCCATGAGGCTGAATATTTTTCTCAGGACAAACAGCCGACGGATTTTTTTTTTCACTAAGTTGGTGACTTGAATAAATAAAGAGGAGGGACAGGCGGTGGAGTTTGTCAAGTTGAAAGAGGTGGAAAGGCCAACACTACCAAATTCATTGCATGATTATGGATTTGGATCCTGATTTGGTCAAAATCATTGTAGAGGGCACTTTTCAAACAATTGAGATTTGTTATTACATAAGATATTTTTTTAAATGTAAAAGATGTATGGCAGTGGCCTTAAAATATTATCAGTATGACTTCATTTTGGTAAAACTATAATGATGTTTGTGTGTATATTTATAAAGAAAAGGATCTGTAGGTGTAGACACTGTCAAGGGGCAATGTCATCTCTGGGTGCACATAACCTCTATACATCAGAAACATCTAAGAGGAAACCTCATCACTTTCTTAGTTTTATTAATCTCTTTTTTTTTTCTAACTTTAAATAGGCATCATGCAGCTTTTGAAATGATAAAAACTTACTTGAATTAAAAAGTTTAAAAAATATTCTTAATAAAGGTGTATATTCATTTTTTAAAAAAATTCATTATTAGATTTTTTGCTTTCCTGAGATTTGGCTTAGGTTTTGAGCTAAACACATTCTGCCCAGTTTCTGAATGGCTCAAAAAACATGTTTCCCTTCCTTTTGATTTCACAGTTTTCCAGCCTAGCCCAAAAGAAATCCTTTCTAAACCTCTGGAGAAAACTCCATTTTCACTGAACTTTTGATCCCACCAGAAGTAATATTTGTAAAGAGAAATCTGTTGTTTCTCTTTACAAATTCAGTCTGATGTTAGATCAAAGGAATTCAGATAAACATCAGGGCAATAAGTTTCAAGTTCAAGATAAATTTCTAATTTAAACTTCTAAAGAAGTTTTTGAAGCTTTTACATAACAAAAGCTTCAGGAAATAGAATGAAAGATAACTTTAATAGTAACCACAATGACCTTTGTAGAAGTAACCAAAACTTTAATGAGGTTTATTAATATGTTTAATGATGACTGTAAACTGAGGCACAGAAAACTGAGTGGATTCAGAAATATATGTATGAGTCACAGTGCTAGGATTTATATAAAACTGTTCAGGGGAGATAATTTTTTCCCTAGTGCTTGTGTAGTAAGTACTTTTTTTCCCCCAACAGTACCTCGGACAATACATTTCAAGAAGGATATCTCAATGCATATTCAATGAATTTCCTCTAACTGAACAAAGAGAATTTTCCATACTGCATATTAAAGCTGCTTCTACTGAACTGTTTTAAAATTTAAAAAAAAAATGTAGTCAGGCAATGTTCATATCTGAAAACTGTTCACAACTACTCTTACATTTTTATGGATTTATTCACAATATTATGTACTTCTTTAGAATTATATAGATTGCAGTTAAATGTAACTAGAGATAACTTAATCTTGTAATGTAAGTTATTATCACAGTCTAATAGTCTATAATACTTTATACAATATTCTTATAGCCAGATATATTTGGAAATTAGAAAATTTTGGAATTAATTTTATAAGGTGCATATAACCTCTATACCTCTTCAATGTCTAAGAGGATACCATGCAAACACTTTAATAATCTGCAGTACAATCACCAATATCCAATTTGGATAAATAAAGACTAAAACCCAATTTCCTTTAGTTCAGATCAGATTTGGCTGGCTGATAACTTGGGGTGCCTAGTTTAAAAAACTAAACACCTTCGGGTTTTTAGAGCCTTGAGGATTTCAAAATTGTATATAAGTACTAGTACTGGATTCTAGCATCATTAATCAATCATCTGTTAGAGGCAAAGTTGAATCCCTTCCTTTTGAGCTGAAAGACATGGAATCATCATTTTAGTGCTTAGAGAAAATTGTTTTAGGATATGGCTTTAATAATAAACAGACTATTTTTGCACTTGATTTTTTTGTGTATTATTCCTTGAGAAACAGAGAGACGAGGATTAGTGAGAATTCTGACCAAAGAATTCAAGAGAGCTCAGTAAATACTGCTGGTAGAACTGAGTGCACATCAGCAGGTTCAGTCTCCCTTGCCATGTCACAGACCCCCTGAGAGCACATGCTGAGCTGATCCATCTCTGACTGGGCCAACATGCCTTTTTTGTTCTCACTGCATGTAGGGAATCATTTGCCTATTCCATGAGTAAATGAAAATTTATGTCATTATTAGAGTAAGTAAGATAAATCAGTTCCTCAGACAATGAATGGTTTCCAATATCTTTAAAGAACAGAGTGACTTTCAAAGGATCTACTGTACAGATGTTTATGTTTTAAGTGAATACCCATCCTATTGGTTATTGAGATCTGTATTATGTATAAAAGCTTTACCGTGTGAGACAAATTGTTTCACCTGCTGGAACCCAACATACGGCCACATATAACACTTTGAAAGGGAGTAAAAGTGATGCCATATAACTCCCTGATACTGGAAATATGAAAGGAACTTCTCTCCCAAGTGTAGTCCATGCATAAGGTTAACTCTACATCATATTTCACAATTTTCCGCTTTTGTCTCCACACACTGGAAAAAAAGATGGAAGTGAAAAGAAATCTTGAACTAGGACAAATAATGACGAAAGACATAAAGTTAACAGAAGCAGGTAAATTAGGGAAGAGGAAATGACATCCTCCTGCAGGGCAGCGGGGGTGGGGTGGGGGGTGGGGGTGGGGGGGTGGGGGGGGCGGGCAGATGAGGGGAGAGGCCACTCCAGTGAGGCAAAAGCTTGCATAGGAAGAAAGATAAAGATCCGACATAGGGAACATGGGAGCCTCAGCCTGTGGTTTCTTTCAAGGTGTAGATGCCTTCCTGGGAGAAGACATTCTTGGTTCTTGTAGAGACAGAGACAACCCAGGGGAAGCCAAGAGCTTGATGTGTCAAATTTATGAGTTCAAACTGGACAGTAGGGCTCAGCTTCTGTAGCAGAGAGCATCGACAAAGAGACACAAAATGTCTAGAATACCAAACCCTGCAGGTGGCAAAGTCAAATCAAACATCAGTCTACTAGGCCACACCCAGCTTTCTGGACATTCTGGAAGGCACAAAGAGTGAGGGACTTGCAGAGACTATCTACAGGAGCCTTTGAGAATATGTCTGATTCTAGGAGAGTGGTCTGTCCCTAGCTACACTTTGTTTAGGTTTTTTGTCATTGTTTCTATTGTTTTTAATGAGAAAAATAAAAACTAATATCAAAATTCTAGAATATTAAGGACTATACACCACTATTTAAGATTATGGAAATGGCATACAATTCTCACTTTGTAATATGAATCTGTCTGCCATTCTCAATGATTCCTTAGATTGCCTTGTGCATTGAGGGGCTGGATGGGCTCCACTTACTTGTACAGTTAACTTTCTGTTATCCCAAAGGCTTTCCTAAAGCCTTGTCTGTGGTCAGACACGTTGCAGGGCAATTCATAACAAGTGCTGTCTCAAGTGATATTTTAAAATCATAATTCTTTAAATCTTCCAAAACAAAGAACATTTCCCCCAGTATTTGTACTTGGTTCAATAAACATTTGTTATGTCCTTACCATATGTCACATGGAGAGGGGAAGAACAGAGAATGTGAATGAGAGACACTCATTGCCTGGAAAGACCCAAGGTTGTTTTCCTCTAATGAAGAGCACCCACACAGAAGTGCCTGAGGAAGAAGAGGCAGAATTAAGGTGGACATTTCCTATCTCATCAAAAAACAAAACTGCAAATAAAGTGATTATTATGAGAGTTATGTTCATAAATACAGGACTCCACAATATTACTCATATACCTAGAAGTATGGTACATTTTTTTTCAGATTGGAAAATATATTTTCAGGAAATTTTCCAAAGTGTTAGGGTGCTATAATAACAGTTGACATGATGATGTAGTGACTCTAGTTCCAGGTGCCAACAACAGCAACATTGGACTTAAGCAGCAGCTGCTAAGAATGGATCATTTCTTGGACAGTTATTTCTCTCATAAGTGGAGCGAATATAACTGCTACATCTGCAGTGGTGAAAGTGTTTTGCCAATTCCAAGGTAATAGTTTGGAAGAACAGAGATTTCTGCTTCCTTCGAAGTGAAAGCTCTGATGTTCTGATGTTGCATACACATTCTCTAATACTTGGTACCTCATTTTAGCATCTTTTGCCTTTTCCTTCATTCTTTATTCTTTTCATACTCGTTTGTTGGAAATTTGGTGAGAAAATGCAATTTTTTGGTACATATGAAAGGATATAAAGAAATTTGAATGGCATTGTTTTCAGAGGTCTAAACTAAGATTTCTGCCAGTTGATGGTAATTTTAGAGCATAGAGCCATTAAACTTCAAACAGCTTTCCACCAGGAGTTCTGTATTCTGGGTCTGTTTGCAACTCTGGATCCATATCTTCACCTCTCTCTCTTCAAACTCCCTGAACTCCTCTTATAAACCACATCTGGAAGACTTCTTACCCTTCATAAACAAGTTATCCCTTTTATTAATAAAAAGAAAGAGAGCCAAACTCTAGAACCCCCAAATCAGATCTCCTTTGCCAACACATACCAAATAACCATGGCTCTCGGGGAAGAGCCAAGGTGGTGCCAGCCTGTGCCCTCCGGGGAACTGTGTTCCATTTGCAATAATTGCTGGAAGGATTTTCTGCAAATGTGAGTTCCCAAGACCTGTGTCTACAGCTTTAAGGACCTCCATAGGTCCCTGACATGGATATGGCTCAAAAAGGCCGACAGTAAAGGAAATCTCAAATAAAATGACTAGTGAGAAGAATAAAGCCACATACTTCAGCTTTAAGTCTTCAGAAAGTCCAATTGCAAATCTCCCAAGATGCTTATAGATAAAAATTATCTCCTTGAAAGTCCTTATCCATGGACTGCTAGACTGCTAGGCTCCTAAATTGATGGCAGGATAGTCTCAATTTCTGTCTCTATTTAAAACAATTAAAAAAATAATTCTTCAGGAAATTCAGTATACTCTACAGAAATTATGTGTTTTTTCATGAATCCAATCATTTGAGTACCCTAGAAATTCATAGAAACCAGACTCTTAGCATTGAAAAGATTTCCGTCCAAAATATCTTGAGATGGCAATTCTCTGGAAGTTGACTTGGTCTAGTTTTGGCTACATTACCTAGTCCTGATGCATTTTTCTCTATATAAAACTTAATGTTTAAATATACAACTTGCAATTTTTTGTAAATCACTATTCTACAATACAATATATATAATAGAATGTGTGCTTAGGGAAAAGTAAGAGTGAATTTTTTTTTTTCCTGTCATTATATAGGATGGCTAACAGTCATTGAAACCCTTCCATTTCAATACCCTTCATCCATTTTCACAAAGAATCCTGGCTCACAGGTACTCTGTCTATTTAAAGTCTCCCCAAGAAAATGCTGGTTGTCCTACAGCCTACAATTACAGTTTTCAGCCTAGAAAGTATATTATAGTTTAAATATCAATATTTCCCTTCTTTCCTGTTGAGTAAGGAGCAATAACCTCAGAATAAGTGAGAAAGTAGGCATAAGCAGGGCGGCACAGCAGCAGGAAGCAGCCCCACCGAGGGCTGCAGATTGGAAGGAACAATGTGTTTTCATCCCCTATCATTACAATGTGGTTTGAGAGCCCACACCATGTTTCTGATGAGAAAATCAAAGTGTAACAGAGTTGCAAACATACTGTTTCTCTCCTAATACTGGTCTGAATATGACAGAGTGCTGAGGAAGACTAACTTGAGAGGCGTGGGGACCCCCAACCATGATGTTGGATGTCCCAGAGCATAGTGTTCAGAGGTTCTTTGCAGGAACTTGGATATCAAAACCAGCTTCTGACACACAGATACCCGAGCTTTCACATTCAACAGACATAAATCTCTGAAACTATTGGAATACACATTTATCAAAAGAAGAAATACAAATGATCAGTAAATATTTGAAAAACTGGTCCATATAATCAGTCACCGGGGAAATGGAAATTAAAACTGCAATGAGATAATCATCTCACTCCAGTTCTAATGGCCATTATCAAACAAAACAAAACAGAACAAATGTTGGTGAAGATGTGGTAAGAAAAGAACTCCCACATACTATTGGTGGGAATGTACAGCCATCATAAAGAACAGTATAGAGGTTTCTCAAAAAACTAAAAATAGATCTACCATATGATCCAGCTATACCACTACTCCTGAGTATATATCCAAAGGAAATAAAACCAGCATCAAAAGAGATACCTTTAAGCCCATGTTTATTGTATTACTAGTCATGATAGCTGAGATATGAAATCAACCTAGGTGCCCATCAGTGGATGAGTGGATGAAGAATATAAGGTATATACACATAATGGGATATCATTCAGGCATAAAGATAATGAAATCTTGTCACTTGTGGCAAAATGGATGGAATTAGACACAGAAAGACAAGCACATTCTCATATACAGAAGTCAAAAAAAGCTGATCTGAGTGTAGAATAACAATTACTAGAGGTTCTAAATGGGGTGGTGAAGAGGATAAAGGGAGTCTGGATTTGGTCAGTGCAGTTGTTCATGTGTTGAAAATCACACTGAACCCCATTAATATGTACAACTAACATGTTAATCAAAAATTAAATTAAAATTATATATACAAATTATATATAAATGATGTATGTGTTGTATTGCAATTATATATGAATTATATATAAATTATGCACATAATTATATATGCATATATTGCAATTATATATAAATTATGTAAACATGTTATATATATATTCATATATATATATATATATATACACACACACACACATATTCATATACATATATATATATATATATAGCTAAGAGAGTTGGCCCATTGGCTGGTTGCCTGGAAGCAGTAGTGTAGGATGAATCTCAGGCTCATATTGACAGAGATAAAGTGGCCAATATTTTCAACCTGTGACTGGGAAGTACCAAAAAAATAACTTGCATTTCTAACAGTCAAGATAAGTAGTTCTGGCCTTGACTGGGCGTTTGGAGGTAATGGTAAAACAGTAACAGACATACAGAGGCTGTTAAAGCCTTCATTCCTCAGCCATTTGACCCTCAGCTAAAAGACCAGCCTAGACCATGTCCCTAATACAAAGATCATCTCTGTATGCAGGCCATCCCAATTAAATGTGCTCTAACAGTTTATTATAGATTTCTATTTGGAACATGGCATACATAGTTCCCTAAGCAACAGTGGGTTGTGATAGGGAAGCCCTCTTTTTGCTAAGTGGTGGTATACTCAGTGTGCTGTGGACCAGTCCATCATCAACAGCTGTGTTGCCTCTTGGCTGTTTCTCCTTGGAGGTTTTAGCCCTCATGCAAGGAGAGTGGTTGGTATTTTTCCTTTATTCTGAAGAATCAGAGGTGGGTGTATGTAATGCACCTTGTGAAAAAGAATGCTACTTTCATTAATAAACATATGCTTGGGGATCTGAATTTAGATATTTGTATTATGCACATTGTGAGTACTTTACATGTACTATTAAATTTGGTTATCTTCTTACAGTTCTGTGAATTGGATGCTGTCTCATCCAGTTCTGGAAGCTATAATAAGATACTCTATACTGGTTGGCTTATAAACAACATTTCTCACAGTTATGGAGGCTGGAAGTCTGAGATCCTGCGGCTGCAGTTTGGGTGCTGGTGAGGGCCTGTTCTGAGCTGTAGATGGACATTTCTCAATGCATTCTTACAAAATGGAGGACAGAGGGGAGGAAAGCAGCTCATTTCAAAGAAGCAACCAGAACTCCTCAGTCCAAAGCACAACTCGAAATCTTACCAGCTGCTGCTGCCCTATGTTGAAAGTGGGAATGTTCATATATGCACTGAGAAAAAAATTGAAGGGAAAAAAAGAAAACTAGATGGTTGCACCTTCTCCCACTTTATTATAATCTTAATAGAGGCACAAAAGGAAGCAATAGCAAAAGCACAAGAGGGCAGATAACAGATAAATTGCTCAGGTGGGTAAAAGGCCAGAGGCCAGTTTGCTAACCCAGCTACCTGGATAAAAGAGAGGAAAAGACACCACACTCAACCTGCAATTTATAACAATCAGACATGTCACTGGCTGGCCCAATTGACCCAAATGGATTAAAGACTCTGTTTCCTGGCAGTGGGAGACATGGGCTCATATAGAAGAGAAGGTGGAGAGGGGGTGCATAGAAGAAAAGGATCTTTTCCCCCCCGAAGACCCAATATATTATTTGCAGTTCAGACTTTTCTTCTCGATTTTATTTTCATGTGCTCACAGTAGGTGGCACTAGAAATATTCCCTCCACCCCATCCCCACTAGTCTTCAGCAAAAGAGTAATTTGCAACATGAAATAATTTAATTGGATATGGATGTGTTTGTCTTCTGCAAGGAAAAGAGAAGTCACTGATAGATGTTTTCTGTCTCTTGCAACTCAGGAAAGAGCAAAACACTAATTGCCCTGAAAAGCCAGAGTTTACTATGTTATCACAAAGTCAAAGTCATGCTAGCAGAAGGAGAATTCTCATCTCATTTGAGAGTAGTCTTTGTGAGACAAAGTGTGCCTTGATAGTTTCATAGCTTACACTTCATCTTCAGTAGCTGAAGTTCCTACAGTAACCATGTGGGTTACCATGAAGTACTACAGACCAGAATCTCGCCCCAGTCCAAAATTACAGAGTGCCAGAAATGAAGGTACCAAGGGGAAATTGTAGCCTCCAGCTGAAGCTGAAGGAAAATTTGAGTTTTCCAGAAGATAGTTAAAGTGGGAGCAGAATAGCCCTTTTCTAGGGATTTCCTAAAGAAGAAGGTGAGGGACAAACCTGGAGACTTTCCTGATCCTTCAGTAAAGAATTTTTTATGCTACAAATTTAATCTGAGTTTGTTGGAGGGCATTTAGGGAAAGAGTATTAGCCAGCTTATATTCCTCCTGGAAGCAGGGCACTGCTGGGGACAAGTCTCAAAAAGTGCAGCCTTTACCAAACTGTACTCCATGACACTAGCGAAGATCTCTCCCTTGGACATGGATGTCCTTCAGGCATTTCAAATTCAACAGCTCCCAAGCCAAACTTGTACTCTCCCAATCTTCTCTTACTTCTTCCCAAATCAGCACTTTCCACAGTTTTCTTCTGTTCAGTTATTAGAAGCCTCATACTTTCAATAGCTCAGAATAAAAATCTTGGACTGATCTTTGGCTCCTCTTCTATGCTGCTTGTACTCCACATCTAATCCTTCAGAAAGCCCTGTCAAATCTGCCTTCAGAATATATTTAGACAGCACCACCTTTAATATTACTGCTGTGATACAAAATGTTATCACTTGGGAGAGGTTATTCTAAACCAGAGCGATTCCCTGCTTCTTTACTTCAGTCCATTGTCCACAAAGAAGATGCAGACACTGCTGAGATGTAAATCAAGCCCACTCTCATGCTCAGAACTTTCCATAGAAGTCAGGTTAAGTCTACTGCATTAATAAGTAAACCCTGAGTGGCATATTCAGCAAAGTTTATTTTGTCATTAACCAGTAGCTTTCTGTAAAACAGTGACACTCCAGCAAGGCTCCCTTCTAATGATGACTCAAAGATATGGGCTGCTTTTCTTCCTATAGCCATGCCTTTTGGAATAAATATGCAGCTTCTGTGTAGCAACATCAGTGGAAGAGCAACCATTAAGAACTTATGCATACTCTGCTATGCTGTATTCTCTATATGGTGCATATCACTTTCACTCTTATCTATGGGCCATAACTGGATCTTAGACCTGCCCACGTAGGGGACTGAAAATGTGGGTTGGTACATGTTAGGTCAGCATTAACTCCAATAGCTTTCTATCTCCTTTAAAATTAATTTTAGCAGAAGTCCTTGTCACGTTCATGTTCTCTCTCCTCAGAGCCTTTGCACTGGCTGTTTACCTTGCAGATTAACCTTATTGATATTTTTCCCACATCTCCAAAGTACTTATTTCCATGGCAATTACTACTATTCAACTTTCTATAGGACTTTTAAGTTGAAATTTTTATTGAAATTATTATATATTCATATGTAGTTGTAAGAAATAACAGAGAGATCCTAGTTACCTATTTTCCTCCCCACTCCATGAAGACATTTCTAAGAGTATAATATCACAACTGGACTATTGATATTGCGTTGTATTTAATTCACCAATCTGATTCAATTTCCTCAGTTTGATGTGTACTCATCTCTGTGTATGTGTGTGTTTATTTCTGTACAATTTTAGCATATTTATGGATTCATGTTTCTACCACCACAATTAAGATATAGAACTTTCAAAAATTAAACTTATCTTTAGCTGATACAAAAAAAAATAAAGGTTGTACATATGAATGGGAGACATGATGTTTTGACACATGCACACTGTGTAGTAAGACACAGGGTGTTTCACCACAAGGATCCCTCCCATTGCCCTTTTATGGCCACCCCCACCTGCTTCCCATCACTCCTCCTCCATCCTGTCTTTATTCTTGATGACTAATAACCTGTTTTCCTTTCTAAAACTGTGTCGTTTCAAGAATATTATATAAAAGGAATCATACAATTTGTCACCACCCTGTGGCTAGGCATGTGTGTACCTCTCTTTCTTAAAAGAAAACAACATGTAGGATTCAAAGGATCAAAGATAAGAGGGATAATTCTGATCTTCTTATGAGCTTCTGTCATCCACCTATGTAAATTCAGCCTGAGATTTAGAGGCTGCCGCAGCACTCGGGCTATGCCTGGTGATGCTCCAGCTGGCCCTGTACAGACTCTGGACAACAGGCAGGGGCCCCCTAGTCTCCTTGTTTCATCTCACCATCCTGCTCTCCTCACAGTGAATCCTTTTATTATGTTAAAATGGGATGTCATTGCTAGAATTAGAAAGGAAAATACCAGCTGCTTTGTCCTCTGGGAAGCACTAATCAGCGAGTAGCTGCCCTGATCCCAGGCGACAAGGAACGTGTGCAGACTAATTACAAGCCCACTGCCTTCTACACCCCATGCGGCTCAGACTGCAACACCTGCACTGCTGAACTGAAGTATTTTTAGGATCTGGAATTTCCCCCTGGCCCTTCTCTTGCATTTGATGCCTTCATTATATACCTCCTTTTGCAGCAGCTTCCTTACTGCTCCCTGATTTCCAGCCAACCTCACTTTCACAAAACAATCAAATTCAATTCCCTAAAACATAATTTCCATACTCCAAGTTTGTCAGCATAAACCCAATCCTGCATGTAAGTTATGGTCCAAACCCCACCACACAGTCCTGAAAATCCCAAAGGTTTTCTATAAGGGGACCCAAGACCAGATTTCCAGCCTCCTGTCAGCCCTAACTTTGGCAGCCTTCTCACCTGAAAATGGCTCAGGACTCCTAATCAGTACCCACCTCTATTAACATGCTCTGCAAACACCAACGGAGCTTTAGAGACAGAAACCGTCTGCATCCAGGCTGCTTCTGTCCTCCCCAATTCATATGTTGAAATCCTAATTCTTCAGGGAAGGGTATTAGGTGGTGGGACAACAGGCACAGCCCCCTGGTCTTTAGCATGTGATTAGGTTATGAAGGTAGAGCCATCATGAATGGGATTAATCCCCTTTAAAGAGGACCCAGAGAGCTGCCTTGCACCTCAGAGCATGTGAGGTGGAAATCAAGAGTCAGCTTCTACCATCCAAATGCTGTCAGGCAGGCTAGATGGCTCTGTGTGGCTAACTAGACAGCTGGAGGGTGGGTCCCATCTAAGTAGGCCAGGTGGGCCCCATCTAAATAGGCTTCTTTCCTGACCTACCTGCTGCTATAATGTCTCTGGCCTAGGCAAGAAACACACTTACTCAAAACTACAATTTGGACTCAAAATTAAACAGAAGAGATCAATCAATCATCAAACTTGATAGAGAAGGAGAAGAGAAAAAGTATACAATTTTTCTACCGCCTTACAGTGCTTCGCAAACTCCATTTTTTCCCCCTGTGAGGCCCAGGGACAGCTGGAAAGGAAGAAGGACTCTAGCTGACTGCAGATTCCAGGAAAGGGTGGAGTTTTGCTGATTGCCTGAAGTCGGGCTCTCAATGGATAACTAGGGCAGAGCTGCCATTACCTGGGATTGTGCAGTCAAGTGGGGGACCTTCCCAGTTTCTTATGTAGTCTCAGGAAGAGGCTGCCTCCACTGGACACATCTCGAAGAAATAGTGGATACACTGTCTCTCTCTCTCTCTCAAATCTCATGGCCACTTGGCCAACAGATTAATGCCAGCAGCCATAGCCTTGCTTTATTGCTCTTCCACTCCTCAAAGGATTTCTATTTTTCATCTTGTTATTTTACTTGTGTCCTTCCTGGTATC
Source organism: Callospermophilus lateralis (assembly GCF_048772815.1). Lineage (NCBI taxonomy): Eukaryota > Metazoa > Chordata > Mammalia > Rodentia > Sciuridae > Callospermophilus > Callospermophilus lateralis. Next base: position 124,005,778 of record NC_135307.1, on the reverse strand, counting down.
TACTTCTGTGTGCATGTCTCTAATTTTCCCCAGAGCCCTCCAAATCTAAACAGAGTGACTGAAGTAGCAACCTGCAGGATACAGTATCAAGCTGTTATTTTGTGCCCAGTCTGTACCAGAAGCTAGGCTAAGCCCCACATGGACCTTACTGACAAATTCTCAAAAGCTCTGAAAACAGCTCAATCACTGTATTCATCTTACAGATGAGAAGGCTGAGGCTTATAGAGATAATAACCCCAGGAAATTGCAGGACCAGGATTCCATTGGACGCTCTGCTCCTTGGAGCACCTGGAACATTGTGGTTCTTTGTGACTGTTTGTTTAGTAAATAAATGTTGTCCAGCATTCATGACTCTAGTTAAATGAACATGCAGAAGTCACTTAAAATACCAATTGGTTACATCTTTTTAAAATAAATGGGTCTGGGTTTATAGCTCAGTGGTCTAGTATGTGCAAGGTCCTGGTTTCTAAACCTAGTACTTTAAAATAAATAAACACATAAACAAAAAATAAATATTTTAATTTATTTCTATTTCTTTTTCAGAATTAAGGCCTTTGGGTCACCTTTTCCAAACACTTCATTTTAATTTTTTTAATGTGTTGATTTGAAATTGACATTAAGGTTTTGCCCAGAAAATTAGTTTTACCATTCCTGATAAGGTGTATTAAACACTGCCTTTCAAATTTTAATGTGGAAAAAAAAAATCCCCACAGGAATCTCATTAAAATGTAATGTAGATTCTGATTAGGATCAGGTGTAGCCTGAAACTACATTTCCAACAAATTCCCAAGTGGTTCAATGCTCCTGTTTGGAGGACCACTTTAGAAGCAAGAGGTTAAACTCTATCTAGAATTTGACTCACTTCATTTATAGAGGTTACCTGGTTATTATCCACAAAGGATGAGAGTTATCTCTAGAGTCAAACAAAGAAGACTATCTCCTGGGTCCCCCAAGAATTAATATGCTGAAGTCCCAAACCTTAGTACCTTAGAATGTAGCCTTATTTGGAAATATGTTCATTGCAGATGTAATTATTTATTAAAATAAGGTCATACTGGGTTAGGGTGGGACCCTAATCCAATATGGCTATTGTCCTTATAAAAAAGGATTTGGATCCAGGCACAGGCAAAGAAAATGCCATGAGAACAGGAAGGCAGAGGTCAGGGAGATGCACCATCCAGCTAAGGGATGCAAAGGATTGCCAGGAAACTTCAAGAGCCAGGGGGAGGCCTGGGGTAGATTTTCCCTCAGAGCACTCAGAAGGAATGGACCTGCTAAGACCTGGATCCTGAAGGTCCAGCTTCAACAGCTGTCAGAGAATCAATGCATGTTGTTTAAATCCCCTAGTCTGTGGTACTTTTTTTTCTTTATGGCATCCTGAGCAGACTAACACAAGGATTACACATTTTCACATTATAATAACATTACAAAATCCACCCATGAAAAGGAAAACGGAAAGCACCCTCCTTCCCTTCATTAATTAGAAGCTCAGTATGAAAAAGTAGGGGGTGTATGCATGTTTAAAATAGCAGGTAGTACAGGAAGCATCACTCATTATTACTGAACTAATACTTACCTTGTCACCTTTCCCTGTAGTTAGCTTTACTAAATTCTGTGTTGGCTCCCTTGGAGACCTGGTTGTGACCATTTTTGTCAATAGGTTTCAGTGTCCCTGGCCTCCACCTGCAGTATTCCCTGTCCTCAAGCTTCACTGCCCCTGGCCTCCGCACCTGCTTTCTCTCCTGACACCTAGCACTCCTGTACCTTTCCTCACCTGTACCTTTAATCCTCAGCCTTCATCAGTCTTCATGTCCAGGATTACTTCCTTGGCTACCTGAGTACATACATTTTAGCTCTCGGTTTTATGCCTTTCTGTGTTCATCATAGTCTCTTAGGGGCTATCAGAACTGTCTCTGATGGGTGTTATTCTGAGGATGACCAACAGTCAGGTATGGTGGTGCATGCCTGTAACCCCAAGTATTTTGGAGGCTGAACCAAGAGGATTACAAGCTTGAGGCTAGCCTGGACAATTTAGTGAGACCCTGCCTCAAAATAAAAATTAAAAAAGGGGGAACTGAGAATGAAGCTCAGTGGTAAAGTGCCCAATGCTCCTGTGTTCAATCTCTAGTACTGAAAAAAAATTTTTTTTTAAAAAGGTAAGATGGGTACCAAAGATGACCTCCAAGATTTTGTCCTCTAGTTATTTAATCAGATTACTCTAGGGAATCCTGTGAAGGGATTTCATAGATGTAATTTTTTTGGTGGGGGTGGGGTGTTGAGGAGCACTCAACCACTGAGCCACTTCCTCAGTCCTATTTTGTTTACTTAGAGACAGGGTCTCACTGAGTTGTTTAGTGCCCTGACTTTGAACTTGCCATCCTTCTGTCTCAGCCACTGAGATTACAGGCGTGCACCACCACACCCAGTTTACAGACGTAATTTTTATCCCAAGTTGGGTGAGCTTTTGAAAGAAACATTATGAGATAATGTGTGGCAGACCTCACCCAATCAGGTTAGCCCTTTAAAAGCAGAATGTTTCCTCTCTCTGATAAGAGAAGAGGAAGTCAGAATTCAAGCATGAAAACAATTTGACATGCATTGCTGGCTTGAGGATTTGTAAAGGTGTCACATACATGTAAGGATGCTGGTGGACTTTGGAAGCTATAAGTAGCCCCTGACCAGCAACCTCCGAGGAAGCAGGACCCCAGTTCTATAAGATCAGTTCTGTAAGTCAGTGGCTAGTGCAGTCAACACCTGGCTTTAGATCTGGGAGATCCAGAGCAGAGAACCCACAGAAGCCTGCTTGGATTTCTGCCCTACAGAACTGTGTGGTTTTGAATGGATGCTATTTTTAGTTGCTAAGTTGGTAGCCATTTGTTACCTGGACACCTAACATACACTGTGCAGCCTGATGAATCCTGGAAGGGCACTGGCTGCTGCTACTCCTCCCCCTCACTCATCCCTGCCAGGCACAAACAGGGTCTTTCCACCTAATGACTAAGCTTCTCAATAGTGTTCCATTCGATGGAGTATCAATGGTTGCTAGGATTTGTTGAGGAAAACCTACAAATCTGCATGTGGTAGGGATTCCTATTTAGTGGAAAATAAATGAGACCCTGCAAATGTCTATAATTTGAAGTTAGCTTTGTGGCGGTCAAATTAAATGACTCAGATGTGAAAATAAATTTGAGTAGAAGAAAAATTAAAACTGAGAGTGGGAAAACAGTGGCACAGAGGAAGGGAATAGAGGGAAAGGGAGAAGAGATGGGAAAGGAAGGAACTGCAGAATGAGATTGACAAAATTATGCTTTGTGCACTTACGGATGTATCACAATGAATTCTACTGTTAAACATATTTATAATGCAGCAATTAAATATAAATAAATAAATAGAAGGAAGACCAATCGGGTAGAGGAATGGGATGGAGGGAGGAGGGGAAGGAAAGGAGAACTGCTGGAAATTAAAATTGAGCAAATTATGTCGTATGTGTTTATGAATATGTCAAAATGAACCCCACCATTTTGTATAACTACAATGCACTAATAAAAAAAAAATCTAAAAACTGAGAAATACCTTCCTAATGTCAAAAGTTCATTACTAATTTTTATGTGGCTTTATATTCCCTGCCTATAATATTAATGTTCCTGGCCTAAAGGAACACCACTGGAAGCACCAACTAGTTCAGCCACTCAAAGTGACAGGTTTAACATCATCCCACCCCAGTGCTTCCTTGAGCCTTAGTTCATTCCAGCTGCTATAACCAAATGCCATAAACTGTGCGACTTAGAAACAACGAAAACCTATTCCTCGCAGTTTTGAAGGCTGAGAAGTCCATGTTCAATGCACTGACAGATTTTGGGGTCTGGTGAAGCTGGCTTTCTGATTCACAGATGGCGTCTTCTTGCTGTCCTCACATGGTGGGAGGGTGAAGGAGTTCTCTGGGATTCCTTACATACAGGTATTAATCCTATTTATGAGAGCAATAGCTTCACAGCCTAATCACCACCCAAGGGCCCTCTCTCCTCACACAGTCACCTAGTGATTCAGCTTCAATATGTGCATCTTGGAGAGACACAAGTATTGGAACCAGAACATTGAGAAAGTAGTTACTTTACTTAAAAAAAAAAAAAAACCAAACAAACACATTTAAAAATCATAGAAATTTATTTCTCATTGTTCTAGAGTCTAAGAAGTCCCAGATCAAGGCAGTTGTAGATGTGGTGACTGGTGAGGGCTGCTGTCTGTTGCCTGTGGCTACTTCCTTCTGTGAGTGGGGGAGTTGTGGTGGTGGTGAGGGGGATGAATGCTGCATTTCCAGCTGGTGGAAAGCAACTCACTCTCTCAATCCCTTTTAAGGGCACTAATCCTATCCATGAAGGCTGCACCCTCCCAAATCACTACCCATAGGCCATGCTTCTATTTGTCTTCATTAACGTAAAAGTTAAAGATGTTTATGGGGTACCATGTGATGTTTCAATACACATATGTTGTGAGTGTTCAAATAAGGGTAAGCATATCTATTTTTTCAAATATTTATTTTCTGCTTCAGATATTTTCTTTGCTTTGAAAATTCTTTTTCTAGTTTTTTTAAAAATTTACAATATATTATCATTATTTATGGTGACCTTACAATAGAAGCTTTGCCTCCTTTAATTCCAGGTTATTCAATTTTAAAACTGAGGTAATACTAGTACTAAACAACTATCAACCATTCCATCCATGAAAAAATAGTCAATGAAATAATTTGCTATGGAAAAATGTAAAATATTTCCCTTAAAGTCATTTTTGTTTTCTTTATCTCATTTTAAAATTATTTTGATAGTGGTGAAGTGGAAAGAAGTGTGAATCCTCCAATTTTCTTCCTTCTTTTCAAGATTGTTTTGGTTCTTAGGGATCCCTTGGGACTCCATGTGAATTTCAGGATCAGTTTTTCTATTTTATAAGAAATGTCTTTGAGATTTTAAGAGTGATGGCATTAAGTCTCTAGATCACTTTGAGTAGTGTTGATATTTTAACAACATCAAATCTTCCCTTTCCTGAACATGGAATTGTTTCCATCTATGTATGTTTTCTTTCATTTCTACTAGAAAAATGTGCTGCAGTTTTCATTGAGTACATTTTTAATTTTTTTGGTCATGTTAATTCCTATATATTTTATTCTATTTGATGTCATTGTAAATAGAATTATTTACATAATTTCCTTTTTCAGGTTCTTTATTGTTAGTGATGAAAATCCAAATGGCATTTGTATGTTGACTTTATATCTTGCTAATTTACTGAATTAGTTTATTAGTTCTAACAGTTCTCTCTCTCTCTTTCTCTCTCTCTCTCTCTCTCTCTCTCTCTCTGTGTGTGTATGTGTGTGTGTGTGTGTGTGTGTGTGTGTGTTTACAGAGTATTCTACATATAATACCTCCACTTCTTTCTTTCCAGTTTGGATGCCTCTTATGTAGTTATTTTTTCTTACCTAATTGCTCTGGTTAGAACTTCCAATACTATGTTAGACAGAAGTAGTGAGACAAGGCATCCTTACCTTTTTACTGATCTTAGAGGAAGTGTTTAGCCTTTCATTATGGAATATGATGTTCACTTTAAGTACTTCATGAATAGCTTTTGTAATATTGAGTTAGTTTTCTTCTAGTCCTAGTTTCTTCATTGATTTTTTTAATCATGAAAGGTCATTAAACTTTGTCAACTGCTTTTTCTGCACCAGTTGAGATAATCATACTTTTTTTTTTCTTTGAATCTGTTAATGTGGTGTATTATAATAATCAGTTTTGTATGTTGAACTATGCTTGTGTTCCAGGAATATATACCACTTGGTAATGGCAAATAATCCTTTCATTGTGTAGTTGAATTTGTGTTGCTAGGTTTTTATTGTGATATTTTGCCTCAATATTCATAATGAATATTCTTCCATAGTTTCATTTCTTCTAGTGTTTTTTGTCTTGTTTTGTTTGACTTTGGCAGCAGAATAATACTGTCTTTGTACAATGAGTCTTCAGTTTTGGGGGAAAAACATGACAAGAAATGGTGTTCTTCTGTAAATGTTTGGTAGAATTCACTAGAGAAACCATCAGAACCAGTGTTCCCCTTTGTCAGGAGAATTTTGATTATTGATTCAGTCTCCTTTATAGTTATGTTTATTCATGTTTTGTTTTTCATCATGATTTAGTTTTAGTAAATTTTGAATTCCTAGGAATTTATCCATCTCATTAGAGATATTCAATCTGTCAGTATACAATTGTTTTTAAATGCTTTTTATTTCTGTAAATTGGTAGTAATGTCCTTATTTTCATATCTGATTTTAGCAATATGAGTTTCATCTATTTTTTTCTTAGTCCATTTACCTAAAGATTTGTCAGTTTGGTTTATTTTATCAAAGAACTAACTTTAAATTTTTTAATTTTCCTCACTGTTTTTCTGTACCTTTTTTTTGTTTGCTTGTTTGTTTGTTTATCTCTGCTCTAGTTTTTATTATTGCCTATCTTCTGCTATTTTGGATTTAGTTTGTTCTTCTAGTTTCTTAAGTTGGAAAATTAAGATGTTGATTTAAGATTTTTCTTTTTAATACAAATGTTTGTTGCTATAAAAATTTCCTCCTTAGCACTGCTTTCACTGTTCCCCTAAGTTTTCGGTTATGTTTTTGTTTTTATTCATCTGTAAGTATTTTTCAATTTCCTTTGTAATTTCTTCTCTGACCCATTGACTAGGAGAATATTGTGTAATTTCTATAAATTTCTGAACTTTCTAATTTCACTTTTGTTGTTGATCTAACTTTATTCCAGACCAGAAAAGATACTCTGAATGATATCTAGCTTCCTAAATCTATTGAAACAATTTGTGAGCTAACATGTGATCTCTTCTAAGATGTCCCCATATGTACTTCAGATGGATGGATGCACTCTTGTTGTTGGGTAGAAGGTTCTGAATATATGTTACATCTAGTCAATTCATTGTGTTGTTTCAGTCCTCTATTTTCTACTTATCTCTTGTCCAGTTCTGTGTTTTACTAATAGTTGAGTATTGAATTCTATTTCTTTCTTTAGTTCTACAAGTTTTTGCTTCATATATTTTGATGGTTTATAACCATATCCCTACTTCTTTCCATTGTTGATATCACTTATCATTGCTATATATTTTTGTATATTTAATCTTTTATCAACATATAATATCCTTCATTGTCTCATGTAAACTTTAAAAGTCTATTTTGTCTAATATTAGTATAACCATTTCACTTTTTATAGTGAAACATTTAAATTCTTTTCTCATTTCCTTTTGCATTTTTATATCTAATTTCTTTTGTGGGATTACAATTAACATCGTGAATTTATAACACTGAAATGTGAATTTTTGCTAGTTTAACTTCAATAACATACAAAACCTCTGCAACAACTCCTATCACTTTTCTTCCCCTACTTCTTTCCATTGTTGATATCACTTTATATGTCCCCAAACATAAGGTAATAATCTTTGAAAAAAACACATTAGTCTCTTAACTTTTGTAGAAAACAAAATGTGAAGTTACAAACAAAAGTTAAAATAATACTCATTTTTACACTAATAATTATTTTTGAAGTTATTGTTCTCTTAAATATTAAAAAAAATAAATAACTTTTGTTACAATAACACTAGCTTTTATGATTGCCATGTATCTGCCTTCATTAAAATCTTTATATCTTTATCCATTTATCTTTAAGCTATAGTCTAGTGCCCTTGTATATCTTGTTGAGGGACCATGTTGAGCACTTCTCACAGGGCTGGTCCAGTGGTAATGTAGTCTTTATTTTTGTTTTTCTGAAAATGTCTTAATTTTTCAGTTTTGAAAGAGAGTTTTGCCAATTATATGATTCTTGATTAACAACTTTTTTTGTTTGTTTATTTTCATTTTGCTTTAAAAATTTGCTGATGCTCTTATTGAGAGTCCTTGGCATATGACTAGTTGTTTCTGTTTATTGCTTTCAAGATTCTTTCTTTGGCTTTTAGAAGTTTGACTGTATTAGGTATCACTGTGGCTCATTTTTAATTCCTCTCACTTGGAATTCCTTAGCTTCTTGTATGTTTATATTGATGTTTTGCATTGAATCTGGAAAAAATATTTTTCCATTATTTTCAAATACTCTGCATTCCCTTTTCTTTCTTCTCCTGAAACTTCCACAATACATATGTTAATAATGATAATTTACCATAGATCCCCTAGGATTTATTCTCTTTTCATCAATCTTGTTTCTTTCTGTTTCTTGGACTTTCTATTGTCCTATCTTCAAACCCATTGATTCTTTCCTCTGCCTGCTCAGATCTGATTTTTGAAACCTCCAGTGAATCTTTCATTTCAGTCATCATACTTTTCAGCTACAGAATTTCTTTTATTAATATTTTAATTTTGTTTGCACTTCATTTTCTTCACTTTCTCCACATCTTCTTTAGTTCTTTGTGGAAGATATGGAAAATGACAACCCCCCAAAACTCTCTGACCTGGAGGAAAAGGGAGGAGGAAGGCAATCATTAATCCTCCCCCAGTAAATCCCTTCCCAGTGACAGTGGGCCCCAGGGGAAAACAAGCAAACTTTCATCCCTTCTGGGGTTCATTCCCTAGCACCTCCACCAAAAGTAAACATCTGTCCCTTCCCAGCTGCAGTGGGTCCTGAAGGGAGGAGATGGATACGGGATACTGAAATTTTGGACCCTGGACTTTTTTCCTTTCCTATTGCCAATGAATCCTGGAAGGAGAAAAGCAAATAGTGAAGCTGTGGGTAACAATGGGTCCCAGAGGAAAAAGATAAATTGTGAACATGGAGTTCTGAGCTTTTCCCAGTTACAATGAGTTTGGGGCTTTTTACAACTTTTTTTCCTTCTGCCTTAGTCTCCAATTATTAATTCACCCTCATTGTAAACTATAAAACTCAGATTCCTTCTGTAACCGGAAGCCATTTTACTACCCAGAAAATGAGCACCATCCCCCCATCCCCCAGTGCCTGATTGATTGACTGCTGTGGAATAAAGGAAAGCTTGCTGATCCATTTGAGGTCTGCTTCTGTCCCAGTTATTTGTGTTTTCATAATGGTGCCAAAACCATACTGGTTAATTTTGCTTACACTTTGAACATCATTAAGGTAATTACTTTAATGTCTTCCTCTAGTAGATATTACATTAGATCTTTTTCAGGGATAGTTCTGCTGATTATTATTTTTTTCTTTGAATGGACCATAATTTTTTGTTCCTTTTATGCTTTGTGATTTTTTTTTGTTGAAAACTGGACATTTGAATCTAACAGTGTGGTAACTGTGGGACTCAGATTCACCCTCTTCCCCAGGGTCTTTTATTCTTTCATTGTAATTTTTGTTTGTTATTTTATTGATTGTTGGAGGCCTTCTGTACCAAAAAAGTGGGACTGAGTTATAAACTTTAGGTCATTTCAGGACGCTCCTAGGCATGTATGGTAACTTTCTAACTTTCCTCTTATATGTGGTTGCTTTTGAAATATACTAGTGTTTAATGCATGGATTGCCAAATGGGGAAAAAAGGATGCTGGCACTTTAAATCCCTTGAAAGTTCCTTCAGCCAGAGGAGGGGCTTGCAACAGTGGGAGGAACTGCAACAACAATAGCTATGGAAACTGTGGGGTTTGCAACAACTGAGGGAGGTGCAAAAAAATGATGGAACCCACATTTGCACCTTGGGAATCATAAGCAGCAATCAGAGCATAGATCCTTGATAACTGGAGTGCAGTGTGCTTTTTGTTTACCCTGGCTCCCACAAACTATGTGTAGGTTAGTCCACAGCTGCTTGCCACAAGGATAGATGGAGGGTGGCATAAATGTGCTAAGAGCTGAAATTGACCAAAGTTAATTACAATTTATGTCCAACCCTTCCTTGTAAGATGCAGCCTTCGATAGACTACAGAATTTAAAAATAGCTGCATCAGACATCCTCTGCAGTGCGAATGGTGTCTTGGTGGGTGGACAGTTTCCTGGTGCTTCCTACTCTACCATCTTCTCAGAATCCTTTCCCCTATGCATCTTTATGTCTCCAGCTGTGAGTTCAGCACCAGGCACATAGCAGATGCTTGATGCAAGTTGTTGACTGACTACAATAAGTGAATATAGGAAGTGTGTGCATGGGACTAGCTATTGCTTTGTAAAATAGAGCAAGAAGCTCATATGTTATCATTTCAAAAAAGGACCCTCCTCTTCCACCCTGCGGGTGTGGAGGGAGGGGTCTGGGTAGCATAGCTACAAACACTTTCACAAAACCAGCCTTTCTGACAGCTATGGAAGGGCACAGCCTTCTGGTTTCAAAGTCTCCCATTGAGAGGCATACTTTAAAAATAACGCCATGTTTATAAACACAATATTTCCCTTTGGCTCAAGTCTATGTTTCACTTTCTTATGAAATGTGATTACTAGGTAAAGAAATAAAAATCTTCTTGGTTGCTTGCTGCTGTGGGGCCAACATGCTGATTCATTTGCTGTGTTGAGAATAAACAATTACTCTAATTTTAACTCCAAAAGGAATCTCAGGACTTCAGGCCCCACATTTTCAAGTATACCAGCTGATTAGGAGCTCCATGTGCCTCAGTTTACCACCTCACACATGTTTATTTCCACAGTTTCTCTCATCGATTTAAAAAATGATTTAAAGAACGCTCATCCTGGAAGTCCAGGTCTTATTAGGGCACTCTAAAGCATTTTTTAATTAGCTAAAGTTTATACATTATTCAGATTTCCTTGGGTTTTCCCTGAAGTTCATTTTCTGCCCCAGGGTTCCATCCAAGATCCCACATCACGTTTAGTGGTTACCTCTCCTCCAGCTCCTCTTGGCTGTGACAGAGTTTCAGACTAGCCTTGTTTTTAATGGCATTGACAGTTTTGAGGAGTAACTGCTCAGAAAGTTTGTATAACTTTTCTTAGCTTGTGCTTGCCTGGTATTGTGCCATAATTACATGGAGTTTATGAGTTTGGGAAAGATCAGAGAGGGAGTGTACTGTTTTCATCACACCATATCAAAGACAAATGCAGTCTGGATGACTTATTGCTGATGCTGATGGGGGTAGCAGTGTTTGACAGGTTTGTCCACTGTAAAGTTATATTTTCCGTCTTTCCTCCTATTGTATTCTTGGGAAGAAATTATTTTGAAAGGAACCCCATATTCAAGAGCTGAGGAGAAATGTCCTATCTTTTTGAGGGTAGAATAGTGGCAAAAACTATTTGGAATTCTTTTACATGGAGATTTTTAAATTCTCTTCTACTTACTTATATATTCAATCATGTATTTATACCAGTGTGAGCTTACAGAGATTGATTGCATACTATAGGTTATAATCTAATATAATTTGTATTCTGTTGCTCAAATATATGAGTTGATTTATTCTAGAGTTGAACATTGAGAGTCTTGTAAATTAGTTCCTTTGTCTGATAAACTCATAATTTACTTTTTTGAGTATTTTTTTTTTTTTTTTTTTTTTTTACTTTTGGATACTGTAAAATGCCGCAGGCTCATCTTGTACGCTCCTGACCCCAAACCTGAATCAGTCTTTTCTCCAAGGAGTCCTGATTGTTTTTAATTGAGAATGGTATTTGGAACTAAGATCTTAGTACTGAGTGTGCATGTAGCTCCTGTGATGAAATATTTTGTAAGAATTTTCTTACATTCAAAATATTCCTCCAAATAATATTTGTTCTCAGCAAACTCAAAATAGAAAACATGTATTAACCTTATATCTCTGATAATTTATTCAGATTTTCTAACTTTACCATTTATTAAATTAATAGGATGATTTTCTAATTTTGAAAATTAGTACTATTATTCACCTAATTGTGCACAGAAAATTTCTAAGGCATGGTTTAAGTCTGATCTTTGCTTTTACAAATTTTGGTGTAATTGGTTATTACTTATCACCTAATCCAAAGAGATTAGTTTGTCCCTCCTAATAACTGCCAGCATCATAGCAATTATTTTTGTTTGCTGTATTCAACTGATTTTGGTTCTGTGGGAACTTTATTGTCTAGCCTGGAACTTTATTATTTATTTATTTATTTTTAATTTAACTATCAGAGATTGAATCCAAGGGTACTTTATCACTGAGCTACATTATCAGACCTTTTTTATTTTTAATTTTTATTTTTATTTTGAGATAGGGCCTTGCTAATCTGCTTAGGGCCTTACTAAATTGCTGAGGCTGGTTTCGAATTGTGATCCTCTTTGCCTCAGCCTCCTGAATTGCTGGGATTACAGGTGTGCACCACCAAACAGAGCCAACAATTACCTTTAGGCAGCTACACAGCTGAGGTATAAGATACACCATTGCTTTGCACACAAGTAACAACTTTCTGCTTGTTCCAAGTTCATCCTGATGAATCAGAACATTTGGCTGACCTTTCTGGTAGCACATTTAAATAATATCTTCAACAATGGTCTGTAGTGAATCCTAGGTCCACTCCTTAGATCTTAAAGTTCAAAAAGCTCAGAATCTTACTAAAACAGCTTATACATCTTTTTCTTCTTCTGGATGTGTTATTTTGCTCTTGCTCACATTATTTTTCATCTGCCACTTCCCTACAGCACTGCTATATGAAATGATTTCCAAGATTGTATTTAATTACTGGAGATACCTGAAACAACTCTGTGTGTGCAGTATCAGAAATAGATCTGCTAAATATGAAACTTTGCTCTTTCTAAATTAGAAAATGACTATATTTGTACATATTTAGCTCTGAGTGAGGGTTGGAACATCATTAGAGTGCAGGTGTACCCTAATTCTCAAGCTCATAAAAATTGTGAAAAATATTGAAAGTGCAAGAAATTTCTCAGGGTGGATATCTGACCATGTTTATTTTGGAGGCTTTTTTTTTTTTTTTTTAAATTATGCACGAGGTCAGTGGATAGGAGAAGGTTGCAGAAAGGAGAACTCCAACTTCACTTATTTATTAGACTTGATTTTGTAATTAACATGGGGCAGCATCTTCCCAGGCATATGCCATCCTCCCCTCTAATTTTAATTAAACAGATTAGCTCAACAAAGATGAACTGAGCATCTACTCTGGCCATGTGCATACCTGGATTGGTACAATGCACAATCAAGAGAGCAGAGGTCCTTCCCCCCAGAACCTACCTCTGATATTGTGCATTTTCAAACTTGAGAATCAACTCAAGCATCTTGATCTAGTTTGGGCCATCTGCTCTGGGAAAGCCAGAGAAGCTGGCTTTATCCAGCCTGGCTACATCAGAAGTGAGTGAATCTCAAATTTCTTATCTGTAACCTCAAACACCACTCTCATTCTGTTGGAAGCAATTCTTTTTAATTTACTTACTTTAGGTTTGTTTGTTTGTTTTGCTTTTGTTTTACTGTAATCACCACTTGTCTCACTTTTTACATTGAAATAGACCCAGCAAGTAATCATTAACTGCACATTTAGATGTGCCATGTCTGTTGGGTGTGAGCCGGCTGATCTGGCATTTAAAATTCTTAAATTTCATGCCAGACACGACAGCCTTGAAGGGAAGCAAGTGATTACCATGGCATTCAAAGATAGAACTCTGAATGCCACCAGCAGAATGTCACCACTTGTAGTCATAGCTGAAGGCAATTGGGTAGTAACCGGTTTTTATTCAGAATTTAAGAATGTAAAATAGAATGATATTTTTAATTTTAAAGTTAAACCCAATACATTTCAGACATTCAAAAAAGAAAAAGAAGCAAATCTATAAAACCTGTAGAGCAGGTTTTAACAGGATGGAAGTGAGTCTTTGGTCTGTTGTGTGTTCACTTTGGGACTGGCACTAGACCCCCTCCCTCCCTTGGCACCAGTAGTGTGGCATGAGATGCAATGAGCAAATTGGATGGGAAATTGCAAAGTGAACTCAGAGAGTGCTGGCAGAAGTCAGGCTGAAACCAGGGAGCTTCCGCAACATAAAGCTGTGGGGTCCAGGAACAGCCTCCCACTGATGTGGATGTGACAGGCAAGCACGTGGAGTCAAGTTCTGGCTCCCAGCCCAAGGCAAGATTCCATAGTGTGGGAAAGATCAACAGAAGGATCCAGGCCTGCTGTGTTGGCACCCGGATGTAGTATGGCCCATACAACATCTGAACCTACTTATACTAAAAATTTATTGTTGCTTAAGTTCAAATTCAACTAGGCATCCTGTATCATATCTGGCAACCCTGTGAGAGACACCTCCCAGCTAGCAGCAGAAGGAAGATCAAGGGAGAATGACAAGAAAGCATGTATTCTGAAGCCAGCAGCAGGGCTCCTCAGACTGACTGCTGTAGGAGGCAGAAACAATCCAGAGAAGGGGCCTCCTGAACTTCAGAACTTAGGGTGGAAGTGAGGCGACCAGAGAACCCCTGTTCTTTGTCTTTGAAAGGTGCAACATCAGATAAGAAGACCTAGCAAGGTCTTTCCTCCCAAACAGCCAAAGATCATTCTTTTAATGTCAATTCTTCTGTGGGTGAAGAGTCTTGGGCTCCCCCTAGAGGCCAAGAAGGCTAACAGGCCTTATACTGGGTCAAGTATCACTATATCACCTTCCAGAAAGATAGGTTTCATGGAGTAACCAATCTTGCCTCCCCACTAACTAAAGAGGAACTTTGAGTATTAGAAGTCAGAAAAATTACCAAATGAGAGAAAAGTCTGGCATTGGTTGTGTAGGCCTTTGTTTATACTTACTGACCATTGCTTTTTTTTTTTTTTTAGCACATATGATTGATATTTATGCTGTGTCTAAACACTATCACCCTTGATTAAGGGGGCCAGCTTTATAAGAGTAATTAAGGACATGCATTTGGTGGTGCTGGAGTAGAAGGCAGTATTTCATAACATTCAACCTGCTACACTGAATTGTGACCATGGGTGCTCACATTTGCATACTCCGAGGTTCCTGAAGTCAAGAATGTTCTTGTCGCCCCTAGGTGTCTAGAACACAGTAGATACATTCAGGCCTGCACATCTATATGTGCCCCATCCAAGAATTCAATCAGCCAACCATGGATTAAAAGCATTTGAAATAAAAATGTCACATTGTTGCTGACTTGCACAATGTAGTTAGGCTGATAATGGCTGCACCTGTACTGAACATGTACAGACATTTTTCCTTGTCATTCTTCCATATGCAACACAGCACAACAGCTATTTATGTAGCAATTATATTGTATCAGATATGATGATAATCTAGAGATGATTTGGGTTATATACAAATACCACATCATTTCATATAAGAGGCTTGAGCACTTTTAGATTTTGGTATTTCCAGGGGATCCTGGAAACAAATACCAAGGGACAGTTGTATTGGAAATGAAATCAATGAGTGGAGGGAAGGCTGTATGTGAGCAATGTCTTAGAAAATGATTAGCTCATGTGTTCAGTGAGACAGTTTGCCCTGAGGCCTCCTACCCAGAGACTCCACAGCACTGATTGTTTCTGGAACAAGGTGGGCAGCAGCTACAACAACAAAACACCATTGCTCAAATTTTAGTTTCAACTACACATTTCAGAGGCTATAATATGTATATCCTGGCTCTCACATGCCCAGAGCCAAATTTGAAGATCTGAGAAAAAAGCTCTCCTAAAAACCAAGTACATATCAGTCACAGGGGGAGAATTCAACCTAACAGGGAAATGTTGTGTGGAAACTCATCCAGGGAAAGAGAATCATAGACACAGCTGTCCTGGTAGGATGACAGGAGTGTCCAGATAAACTCTGAGGGATCTGAGCATACCCCCAGTTTCAGCACGGTCCACCTCCAGGCAGAACACTGGAAGGTGGCTCTTGGGAGGGGAAGTTCAGATGAGAATAAACAGCTATGTCTGCTTGTAAAATTGTCTTTCCAGTACCCTACATATGGAAGTGGGGCAATGCAGAGGGGCCACTTCTACTCAGAATGTGGTGGCAGGGGCCCTAACAGCTGGAACAACAAGGCAGACAGGATCCCATCAGAAGCAGCCCCTGCCCTTTATGATACTGATGTTTCAAGATTGGTACATTCATTTCCTAGGCTGATAGACACAAACTGAATAGATTAGAGCAACAGACATTTATTCTGTTCTTAAAGCTCTGATAGGATAATTTGTTCCTTTGCACTCTCCTAGCTTCTGCTGGTTGTTGGTAGTTTTGGGCATTCCTTGGCTTGTAGATGCATCTTTCCATTCTCTGCCTCTATCTTCATCTTTACATGGCCTTCCTCAGTCTCTCAAATCTCTCTCACTCCATGCCTTCCTCTTTGTCTCTCTCAAATATCTCTCCCCCAACCCCTCTCTCTCCTTTCTCTTAAAAAGATACCAGTTGTTGGATTTAGGGTCTACCCTTTATAAAGGATAATTTCATACTGAAGTCCTTAAATTTACATCTGTAAAGACACTATGCCAAATAAGGCAACATATTGAGGTCCTGGAGATAGATGAGTTGAGGGGACACTTTTCAATCTGCTTCAATGGAATTAAAGTTCAGCTTTTTTTTTTTCTGGGAAAAGATAAATGATTAATAACAGGAAAGACTCTAGTATAATAAAATGAAAGGAAAATTATAATAATTCTTTAATTGAGCTGGAAATATTCTTGCAATCATGTTCTGTATTGTTCCCTTTCTAATCATAACTATACTTGTCATTTAAGTAATTTTGTTGAAATTATTTTATCTGCAGTTTTTAGCTCTAATGATATCATAGGGGTGGGATTAAAGACCTTGCTAGGATAAAAAACATGTGTGAACTACATGAAAAAAATACATATTATTGGGGCTGTGGATGTAGTTCAGGGATAAAGTGCTTGTCTAGCATGTGGGAAGCCCTGAGTCTGATCACCAGCACCAAAACACAAAAAGCAAAATAAACAAACAAATAATAGATTTAAAGGGGGATTTGTCTTTTCATTAGTTGACTCTTTAGGTCTCTGAAATAGAGACAGAGAGTAATGTGGAAGACAAAAATGATAGAAAGGGAGTAGGAGGTAAAATAAGGTAATTCAGAAGACAAAGTTGTAAAATGAGGGCTACATCACAGAAATGTTTGAGAAAGTTGAATATAGACTGAACACCCCCAGTACACAAACTTTCTCATTGCTTACATGTGCTTTAAGTAGAATTTTCCACATCTGACCCATGTGACAAGTTACAGTCAAAACCTAGGCATGCTAAAAATATTTATACAATTACCTTCAAAATATCACTGTACAGTATACATAAAACATCAATGAATTTCATATTTAGACTCAGGTCCCATCTACCAGATGTCTCATTATATCTATGGAAATATTCCTAAGTTGAAAAAAATCCAAAATCTGAAACATTTTTGGTCCTTAGCATTTTGAATAAGGGATATTCAACCTGTACGTTGACCTTATTTCTATACAAACAGAGTCCCAAGAATAAGCCCCAGTACCTCCTGATTGCCCAAACTTGTCATGTAAACCGACTAGAAACAGGAATCATTGACTTGGTCAAAGATAAACACATTAAACATTTGTATATATATATCTGTGAATGTGCGAAACAAAATGACTCTATCGATGTAGCTATGTATGTAAATAAGACAGAAATGTTTCTTAAGAGTAATGTATAAAACATGGTATCAAAATGTACTAGGCTTTCTTAAATTAAGAATAACTTTTGAATTGAACATTTCAATACTACTTTTTTATTATTACTTATATGGCAGCTTTACTGTGAGCAATTAAAATATGAAGGGAATGAATGAAAAAGATATAACTCAAATTTTCCTTTCAAGTGAAGACATTGTGAAGGGAGTCATATACTTTAGGACTGAAAGGGCACATAGAAATCTTACTCTCCAGGTACCTTATTTATCATACAATGAATGCGTGGTCCCATAAAAATACTTAGAGGATATTCTAATTGTATTATCACCTACTCATTTTATATCTGATTGGTGATCAGAGACAGTAGGACTCTCTTTAATTTGGCTATAAACTGAACAAAGATTCATATTCATGTCTTTTACTTCAATTCAACATAGTTGGATTTTTTTTGTTTGCTTGTTTTTTGAGACAGGTCTAAGTTGACAAGCCTGCTCTTGAACTTGGGATCCTTCTACCTCAGGCCAATTAACTTAGTTTTTAAGAGTCAAACTCAAACAATGGATTTAATTGCATTTTCAAATTAATATAAATTTATAAATAAAATAAATTTAAAAATTACCCAGACTGCTTCCAAATTAAAGTTCTGGTTCCACTAGAGGAATTGATGAAGTGATGATATTAATTAGAGTTAAAGAACTCTTTCTGTCTGAAAATACTCTAGTTTTTACTGTTGTATAATGTCTTTCACTCTTGGCTATACATTATAATGACTTGGGGAGCTGCATTCTGGGGTCCGATCCCAGATATTCTGCTCTAATTGGCCTAGGGGTGCCTGCTGGGCATCATAGTTATTGGTAAATTGTCTCAGATAAATCAAAGAGGTAGCCTGAGTTGCAAATCACAGCTCTAGTGATTCCTTTTTTTTCTCTTTGCTCTTCTGAAGCATAGCAACTTGGTTCAGTATAAAATTAAAAGAGGATGATGCGGGCACAATTAGAGGTATGTACCATCTATCTTAAGAATTATTATCATTATAGACATATAATTAAATCATGAAAACATACACAGCAACAACAAACAAGTACAGGTTTTCGCTAGCATTGCTAAGCATCTCCAGCTGGGTGGTATTGCTTTACCTGCAAATAAGTCTTTTGTATTTTTTACCTCTGAGGCACCTTTCCTTCTATTTCCTATTTTAGAAAAGTGCATTCTTATCATTCCAGTATCTTTAGCCAGAAACCTGAGCTAGGCAGAGTGTCACCTACTGTGGTTTCGATGACTGGAAGACAGGTCCTCCAACCCTTTCTGTGTGGATCTTGAGGCCACAACAACACTCAGGAGCAGTCTGAACCCTATGTGTTGAGCGCCCACATGGATGAACACAATGTGAATGGCCTCCTGGCTCATTATCTTCCAACCCTGGCTTCCCTGCAGCTAATGAGCCAGAAGATATATTTGATCTGTTACCACTATATAATAATCCTAAATCATTTACAGAAAAATGTCCAACCTTAGCCCATCATGACTTATTCATGTGTGATTTCAGCCCAAGTACATCAGGCCTGTCACATGCCCCATGACCTCCTCTGTGCTGGTCTACCCTACCACAGTCATTCAATCCACTAGTGATTCCTACAGATTCTTCAGACCTTAGCTTCTGTGAGTTCTCTCTTTTGAAACCTTCCTTCATACCCTCAGGAATTGACGCTTTCTCTCCAGTTTACTGAATATGAAGTCATGGTTTCTACAGTGGTTTTCATTCTTTCTGCTGTTTCCAGGTTCTTATTTATTTTAAGAGCATATTAGGAATACCCATTTATAATATATAAACCTGAAGTTTCTTTTACTAAATATTTGTGGCTTAAGAATTTATGGATCTTGAGGGTTCAAAAGATTCTTTTCATAAACCATTCTTCATATGGCCATCTTACCATATCAAGTATGTCTTCATAAATTCATGGATTTTGCCATGTTGACTTTACGTATTCATAACTACCACTTTTCTATTTATTTGTGAAACAATCATCTCCATCTCTCTTATCTATACTCCATGTGTCTATCGCTATCTCATTTATCAATCCACATCAATTTTTTCTGAAATGTTGGAAAATAAGTACTTCACCTTATAACCACATAAAAGGTAAACTTCCTCCCAGTTCTACCCTCCTTTTCTTGCCCTTACAAAAAATTTTTACTATCTCAGAAATAATTATTTTTTATAATAATAAACAAATATGTTTTCTAACTGCCTCATGTGTTCTCACAGTCTTCAGTTTGTTTTATTGTAATTGTTGTTTTCTTTTTGCTTTTGGCCTTGGGAGAGAGGATCACTGCATTTCTGAACATGTTTGAACTATTTTGTTACCCAGACAATTTTTAAAGCATACTATTATAGATGAAGGGTATATAATTATCCATCAGTATCTACGGAAGATTGATTCCAGGAACCCCTGCCCTTTGATTCCAAAATGCAGTGTGCTCAACTCCTTGTATAAACAGTTGCATATTTGAATAGGTGGTGTGCACATCCCCTTGTACACTTTAAATAATCCTGGATGACTTGTAGCACCTAATACAATGTAAATGCTAAGCAAATAGTTGTTAAACTCTGTTGATGAGGAATGATAACATAAAATAAATGTAATTTATTTTTTCAGATATTTTTGATCTGTGGTTGGTTGAACCCATGGTTGCAGAATCCACAGATATGGAGCATTAAATGAAAATAAAAAATGTAATAAAGATAAATAACTTAGTACACATACACATACCCCTTTACTTCATCAAGTTATGAAAAATGACATGGTAAAAATAGATAGATGGTTTTAAAACATTTTCACTTTGCAACAGTTTCAATAATGGTTCAGTCTCCAAAATAAAGCAATGTCTTGGTTCAGGTAGGTTACTCTGTTTCTGCTGCATTAATTTTGAAATGTATCTAATCTTTTGCAAAAACAAAGACAATGAAACCTTGATGCCTGGAGATAAGATGAAGCAATGTTTTTCTGAGCACTGTGACTGAATGCATGCCAACTATGTAATAAAAATGTTAGCCATCATTATGAATAATGAAGGGCAAGAAGAGGAATTTTTCCAAAAAGGCAAGTAGAAAGGGTTGAATATTTCTCTAGAGTTCCTGGAATGTTTGTTTTAGGTATTAATTAGAGCAATGATATGTAATTCACATGGGAGCAATAAAGCAAATCACTGAATGGTGTTACCCAGCAACCTACCATAGGTGGGAGGGGACCTTCAACAGCTTCAAGGAGCTGTCAACCCAGAAGTAACTCAGTGAAGACCGTTGGAGCACAAATGGTGATGCATGGAACACAGTTCTGTTATTAAAGCTAATAAGAGAATGGCCTTCAACTAATCCATGTCAAATCCCTGAAAGAAGAAAAGGGAGGAAATAGCTTGTTTGTGTCCTTCTTAACCACCTGATGTGACCCAGTGCAATAAGAAAACCTTGCTTCAGAGTCTCAATCTAAGGCAAACAAAAGATATTATATGATGGGTGAGATCTACAAAAATAGTATGCAAAAGGTCTTTTCCAGAACACAAAAGGAAGCACATTAGATACAGTATTCTGCCCTTGCCTTTTGTGCTTAATATATCCTGTGGATCACTTCAAATCTGCATTTGGGACTCTTACTTTATTTCATAGATTAGTAGGTTTGTTACCACAGTGTATTCAACCCGATTGTTGGACTTTGGGGTTATTTTTATCCTAATGCTATAGTGAATAACCGTGACAATATATTGTTTTGTATTTGTTGATGTGAATCTTGAATTGAGAGTCCCCAAAGCGAAATAGCTGTGTAGAAAGGTAAACGCATCTGCAATTTTGTAGGATGTTGCCACGTTCCTTTCTGTTTAGGGTGATTCTCTGCAGCTGTGCCAAGAGTGGGTTCTTAAATTTTAGATCTGTGTCAACCTGGTGGGTGAGGAATGGGTATGTCAGTACAGGTTTAATGTGCATATCTTTTACTCTGCGTCAAAGTAAATTACTGTGAAGAGTGTCTTCGTGCATACATGTTTTCTATTTGTTCCTCTGCTTTGTCAGTAGTTGTCCTACTAATATTTTGGTCTTCTCTGAGTTTTTAAGAGTTCTTTAGAAAATGAATCCCTTTTTATACTAGATGAATTGTCAATATTTTTTCTGAGATTATTTGTCTTTTGGCTTTGGTCATTTTTTTTCTTTTCTTTCAAGCATTTTTTAATATAGTGAAATTACTAATCTTCTTGAACTTGTATTATATTTATAGCTTTTCCAGTCCCAAATTATTGAGACATGTATTCCTATTTACTTTTAATTCTTGAACGGTTTATTTTTTTAATGCTTGGATTTCTAACCCATTTGGGTTCTATTTTGCTGCATAATGTTAGATTAGGATGCACAAGGTGTTTTTGTTCCCCCAAATGTTCTCTAGTTTTAACAACACCTTTTATAAAATATTCATTGTTCCTGTGACTTGAGATGACTCATTGTGGTGGACAGACCCTATGGTGATTTTCACATCTTTATATGATTCCTCCCCTGGAGTGAGGGCAACAGCACCTTGCTTCTATTCAGCAGACCATGGCAACAGTGACAGGACGTCACTCTTCCTGATTACACATGTTGTAGTCAATTTTTCGCCATTGCTGACTTTAAAGAAACAAGCTGCCAGGAAATGAATGGTCATGTTTAAAAAGCACGTATGACTGGGAGCTGCAGTCGCCTTCTATGAGCTCAGACCAGCTTTTGGCAATAATTGGAAACTCTCAATACTGCAGACAAAAGGAAATTAATTTTTCCAACAATCTGAAGTAGATGAGAGGATGATTTTTTCCCAGGCAATTCTCTGAGGGGATTAGAATTTCCAGTGCCACCTGAGGTGCAGACTGGTGAGACACTAAGCATAGAACCCAGCTAAATCTGCCTATCCTTCTGAATGTCAGAAATTCTAAGCTGCAGTGTTGTTTTGTTTTGGGAGACCAAACTCAGGGGTACTCAACCACTGAGCCACATCCCCAGCCCTGTTTTGTATTTTATTTAGAGAGAGGGTCTCACTGAGTTGCTTAGCTCCTCAATTTTGCTGAGGCTGGCTTTGAACTCTAGATCCTACTACCTCAACCTCCAGAGCCTCTGGGATTACCAGCCTGCACCACTGGGCCTAGCTCCAGGATTGTTTTAAACTACTGAGTGTGTAGCAATTTGTTGCACAGCAATAGATAAATAGTATACATATATAGTCACTCCAAATTTCCAAATGTGCTGTGAACCATTTATGATCTCTCAATTCTATTGCATTGGTTTATCTGTCTTTTCCTGCTTTATTAACACTTTTTAATTATAGTGCTTTATATTATGTTTTCATATTTGGTAGAACACCATTCATCATTCTTTCTCACGGTTGTCTTGCTTATTCTTGATTGTTTATTTGTGAAATAAAATCTAAAATCAATTAGTCTGTCCAGAAGAAAAAAATATTATTTTTATTAAATTTTTATATTAACTTGAAGGAGGAAAATTTGGCTAGTCTACAACGCTGAGTCATCTATCTACTCAGGAATGTGTTATATCTTTCCATATTTTCTACTTTGATTTACAGTATTACATATGGATTTTCCAAAATTTTGAACAATCTGTTAGTAAGCTATTTTTAACTTAGGGATAAAAGTCAAGTCATTTCAAATAATATTTCACCATCTATGCAAGAATCGGAATATGATCTATTAACATGGTAAATATAAAGTGTTTTAAAAAATTAATGTCAAATACTTTAGAATAACACTTCAGTGTCTATAGAAATATCTGATTATAAGGTTTCCCCATATTAATATGGTAAAATACAGCAATATATTTTCTAATTTTGAACCATCCTTAAATTCCTGGAATTTCTTAAATTCCTACAATTCCTAAAATGATGCATATTTTTCTAAATGTGCTGTGGCATTTTTTATTGCTGATATTTTATATAGATGTTTTTCATTTTTATCATCAGTAAGACTGAGCTATATTTTTCTTTGTAGTGAAATATTCCACTGGTTTGAAATATATGTTATAGATCTCTGTGATTTTTCTTTTGTAATCCCAAATAAGCAATTAAAATGCATCACAATCTTTTTGTTTGTTTGTTTTGTTGTTGTGGATACTGGGGATTGAACTCAAAGGTGCTTTATCACAGAGCTAAGTCTCCAGTCATTTTTCATTTTTTCTTTTCAGACAGGGTCTCACTAAATTGCTGAGGCTGGCCTCAAACTTCCGGATGAGCTTCTCTAGTCAATGGGATTACAGGCATGTGCAAACACACATAGCTCAGAATCTTATTGTTAAAGGCTTGATAGAATTCCCTTGATAAATCATTTGAGGTGGTGTGTATTTTTGGTTCAGGGAAACATGAAGACTTAGGAAACTTACTCCATGTCAACAATGAGAATTAGCTGTTTAATTCCTATCTTTATATGAATTAATTTTAGAAAATTATAAATATAATTGGGAAATTTACAAATTCCAAAGTAAAAGCTTTTGACTCTCTAGAATTACAAACATTCAAAACAAAATCTCGATCTTTGGTAAATTCTAATTATCCATTACTTTGACAATAACTTCAAAATGTCTACAAAAGTAGGAAAACATGAAGTAGTAAACAAAAATCATTAATAAAAAATTTCAACACTGATAATTTATAAATTTTAATTATTGAATTCATAATAATTTTATTTGCAATTTTATTTGCCTCATGTTGAGCAAAATTAATATCATAACTTTTAATTTTTAAATGTTATTTACCTCTAGCTATATCATTTTAGCATTTTATTGCCTCTCATTGATATGTGAGTATTTTATTGATTTTGAGTCTCTTTTTAAAATGGATTTCAAAATTCTATTTTTCTAATATGTAATTTATTATTTTCTTTCGTTTAATTTACTTCTTCCATTTACTAACTTTTTAGTTGAAGTTTTAATTTATGTATTTTTTTCTTTTTTAATTACTATTTGAAGTTACATTTGCACTTATCACTGCATTAAATATAACCCATTCAATTCTATACTTTAATTTTTTTATCAATTTTTTGACATGAATTGTTCAATAGAGGTTCTATTCAGGTAACATGTTAATATTTATTTCTACTGCCATTACACTGTGATAATTTTTGTCATTATTTCTTTTTGTGTGTGTGTGTATGTGTGAGTGGGTGCATGTATGTGGTTTTGGAGATCATGCCCAGAGCTGAAAACTTACTAGGCAAGTGTTCTACCACTGAGCTATATTCCAACCCTCTTATTTGTGCTTGATAGAACTTAATGAAGTTTCCTTCATATCTAATGCTTAGTTTTTATAAATGCCTCAAGTTTGTTTAATTGAAGTTTCAGTTGTTAATTGTTCCCTGTTATTTTGAATGCAAGTTATACACACACACACACACACACACACACACAATCTATAATATTAATCATATAGTTTATAATATTAATCATATAGTTTAGAATTCTGTTTAAAATATATTTCAGTTTATAAATTTTTATCCATTCAATCAGTCTTAGAATTATTAATGAAAAAAATTGGATGTAACTTGGCAGCTCCCTTGGGGACCAGTTTCCATTTCCCCACTCATATCAACCAGGAGAAACTCTCTAGAGCTTGCTTCTCTCCATCTCACTTTGTCCTTGCCAAGAAAAGATGTCAGGGTCAGAACTGGGCAAGAATGGCTTAGACTTTTCATGCATCTCTCTTTCTCAGAGTCAGCCTGTGGCCAAAGGAAGACCTGAGCTTGGAGATGAATTCAGAGAGTCCACCTAGCCACAGATGTAAAGCCACGTTTCCTGACAGCTTTGGCAGGTCATTCTGTGTCAGGTGACTGGAGGATCACACAGCTGAAAACTATTAGCTTAGGAATTAGATCAAGAGCCCATGCTCTAAGGTCTCAGGCTATGGATCAAGGTTAGTGTTTGTATTCCCACTGTCCAGTCAATACATGCTGGAGCTTTCACAAATGTTTACCCAAGGAATAAGTAGATCTTCAGGATCTCAAGAAAGGGGATTATAATACAAAGCAGGTAGTTATAAAACAGGATCTTGGAAAACAAGATACAAAGCAAGTTGAAACCTGGAAAGTAGGAAGTATATGGACAAAGGAGCATCAGGAAATGGGGTTAATGCTTTGCACTTACAAGTAATAACTAACATTTCAAAAATTTTGGCCATGGTTCTAAGCATTTTGTATTTATTTGTTCATTTTTAAATAGGTTTATTGACATACAATTTATATTTTAAAAAGTTCACCCATTTAGAGTAAGTTAAATATTTTTAGCATATTTACAGAATTGTGCAAGTATGACCAGGATCTTCTTTTAGATCCTTTCATAATTCCAAAAAGAAACTTTGTATCTATTACTAGTCATTTGCCATTCACTCTTCCTCCAGCCCTGACAATCACTAATCTGCTTTTTGTCTATGAATTAATTTTTCAATTCTGGACATTTTACAGAAAAGCCATATAGTATGTGAACTTTTGTATATGGCTCCTTTTCCTTAGAATGAAGTTTTGATATTCATTTACATTTGGCATTTATCAGTACTTCATTATTGTTGATGACTGAAAAAGATTCCATTGCTTATCCATTCACCAGCTGATGGATATTTGAGTTGTTTCTATTTTCTATTATTAATAATGCTGTTATTGCTATTCATATACATGTTTTTGTGTGTATGTTTTCAGTCTTCTTGATTATATTTTTAGGCCAAATTATAAGTCTGTGTTTGACATTGGAGGGATTTTAAAACTATTTTCCAAGGAGACCATGCCACATTAAGTTCCATCAACAATTTATAAGAGTTCTAGTTTTTCCTCCTCATTGTCAACAATTATTCATCATTGATCTTTTATATTTAAGTCATCGTGAGTGTGAAGTGGATTCTCATTGTGATTTATATTTTGTTTTCTTCCTAGTTATTAATGATGTTGAGCATTTATTCATGTGCTATTTGGTCAATCATATATCTTCTTTGCAGAAGTATCTATTGTATTTATATCATTTTCCCAGTTTTTTTTTCCTTCTTCTCTTGACATACATTTTATTAATTTTTTTTTTTTTGCAGTTATTTAAACAAATATTTTAAGGAGGAAAAAATTGAGACTCACAGATTCTTTGTTTCTCTTATTTGGAGGAGACCTCAAGTGGCAACTAGCCCAAGCTCTGTGAAACTCCTGTTCCTCATCCATTCATACAACACAGACATCATCAATGTGACATGATCCAAAAAAACCGCTTCTGCTGCGATGCTTCCAACTTCAAACCAAACCCAAATGTGTTGCCAATGAACTTTAGTTCTAGGGACTTAATTCCTGTCTTTCCTACTTACTGTGCTTTGATTTGACTTAATTTCTATCCAACAGGGACAGAGTCAAAATGTACCAACAGTTAAGAAAGGAATTCTGAGATTTTACCGTTGATAAAGAATGAATGTCACATACAAGAGTTGGGATACACTTTTAAATTATTTCCAAATTAACTTCACTCTTCTGCATAATACTACATTTTATCTAAAGTATTCCTACAAGATTTGTGGACCATGAAGCATTAAAATGTCTAGTTCAGACAGGATGGGCTAAGACTCATTAAGTGTCACTACTCGTGGTGGTTATAGGTTCAGAGGGACAAGTAAAGACTGTGTCTACAAAATGGGTAAACACATCTTTAATCAGCTGCTCTTGAGTAGTTAGATTTTACTATGTGTCTGGCATTGTGCTAGTGCTTTAAATAATCTTCACATCCCATATAAGTGGGGTAAAATAGCCTTACAGTGTTAATTTGCTCATGATCACAGTCACTGTCAGGAGACAGCTGATGCCCCACTGTCCAAAGCCTGCAGTTTTTATGAATTTGATGCTGTCTCTCAGTTGGACAGACAATTACTCTTTAAAATTTCCCTCATTTACGTGTTAAGGTACGACCGTGAGCCCAGATCTATTTTGGAGGCTGTGGAGTAAAATGAGAGTTTCTTTTTTTTTTTTTATTTTTTTTAAATTAATTTTTATTGTAGGTTGTTCAAAACATTACATAGTTCTTGATATATCATATTTCACACTTTGATTCAAGTGGGATATGAGCTCCAATTTTTACCCCATATACAGATTGCAGAATCACATCAGTTGCAGAACCATTGATTTACATATTGCCATTCTGGTGTCTGTTGTATTCTGCTGCCTTTCCTATCCTCTACTATCCCCCCTCCCCCCTCCCCTCCCCTCTTCTCTCTCTACCCCCTCTACTGTAGTTCATTTCTCCCCCTTATATTTTTCCTCCTTTCCCCTCACTTCCTCTTGTATGTAATTTTGTATACCCCTGAGGGTCTCCTTCCATTTACATGCAATTTCCCTTCTCTCTCCCTTTCCCTCTCACCTCTCATCCCTGTTTAATGTTAATCTTCTTCTCATGCTCTTCCTCCCTACTCTGTTCTTAGTTACTCTCCTTATATCAAAGAAGACATTTGGCATTTGTTTTTAAGGGATTGGCTAGCTTCACTTAGCATAATCTGCTCTAATGCCATCCATTTCCCTCCAAATTCTATGATTTTGTCATTTTTTAATGCAGAGTAATACTCCATTGTGTATAAATGCCACATTTTTTTTTATCCATTCGTCTATTGAAGGGCATCTAGGTTGGTTCCACAGTCTTGCTATTGTGAATTGTGCTGCTATGAACATGAATGTAGCAGTGTCCCTATAGTGTGCTCTTTTTAGGTCTTTAGGGAATAGACCGAGTAGGGGAATAGCTGGATCAAATGGTGGTTCCATTCCGAGCTTTCCAAGAAATCTCCATACTGCTTTCCAAATTGGCCGCACCAATTTGCAGTCCCACCAGCAATGTACAAGAGTACCCTTTTCCCCACATCCTCGCCAGCACTTGTTGCTGTTTGACTTCCTAATGGCTGCCAATCTTACTGGAGTGAGATGGTATCTTAGGGTGGTTTTGATTTGCATTTCCCTGACTGCTAGAGATGGTGAGCATTTTTTTTCATATACTTGTTGATTGATTGTATGTCCTCCTCTGAGAAATTTCTGTTCAGGTCCTTGGCCCATTTGTTGATTGGGTTATTCGTTATCTCATTGTCTAATTTTTTTAGTTCTTCGTATATTCTGGATATTAGGGCTCTGTCTGAAGTGTGAGGAGTAAAGATTTGTTCCCAGGACGTAGGCTCCCTATTTACCTCTCTTATTGTTTCTTTTGCTGAGAAAAAACTTTTTAGTTTGAGTAAGTCCCATTTGTTGATTCTAGTTATTAACTGTTGTGCTATGGGTGTCCTATTGAGGAATTTGGAGCCCGACCCCACAGTATGTAGATCATAGCCAACTTTTTCTTCTTTCAGACGCCATGTCTCTGATTTGATATCAAGTTCCTTGATCCACTTTGAGTTAACTTTTGTGCATGGCGAGAGAAAGGGATTCAGTTTCATTTTGTTGCAAATGGATTTCCAGTTTTCCCAACACTATTTGTTGAACATGCTATCCTTCTTCCATTGCATGCTTTTAGCCCCTTTATCGAATATAAGATAGTTGTAGTTTTGTGGATTGGTTTCTGTGTCCTCTATTCTGTACCATTGGTCCACCCGCCTGTTTTGGTACCAGTACCATGCTGTTTTTGTTACTATTACTCTGTAGTATAGTTTGAAGTCTGGTATAGCTATACCGCCTGATTCACACTTCCTGCTTAGCATTGTTTTTGCTATTCTGGGTCTTTTATTTTTCCATATGAATTTCATGATTGCTTTCTCTATTTCTACAAGAAATGCCATTGGGATTTTGATTGGCATTGCATTAAACCTATAGAGAACTTTTGGTAATATTGCCATTTTGATGATGTTACTTCTACCTATCCATGAACAGGGTATATTTTTCCATCTTCTAAGATCTTCTTCTATTTCTCTCTTTAGGGTTCTGTAGTTTTCATTGTATAAGTCTTTCACCTCTTTTGTTAGGTTGATTCCCAAGTATTTTATTTTTTTTGAGGATATTGTGAATGGGGTGGTTGTCCTCATTTCCATTTCAGAGGATTTGTCGCTGATATACAGGAATGCCTTTGATTTATGCGTGTTGATTTTATAGCCTGCCACTTTGCTGAATTCATTTATTAGCTCTAATAGTTTCTTTGTAGACCCTTTTGGGTCTGCTAGGTATAGAATCATGTCATCTGCAAATAGTGATAATTTGAGTTCTTCTTTTCCTATTTTATGCCATTAATTTCTTTCGTCTGTCTAATTGCTCTGGCCAGTGATTCGAGAACTATGTTGAACAGAAGTGGTGAGAGAGGGCATCCCTGTCTTGTTCCAGATTTTAGAGGGAATGCCTTCAGTTTTTCTCCATTCAGAATGATGCTAGCCTGAGGCTTAGCATAGATTGCTTTTACAATATTGAGGTATGTTCCTGTTATCCCTAGTTTTTCTAGAGTTTTGAACATAAAGGGATGCTGTACTTTGTCGAATGCTTTTTCCGCATCTATCGAGATGATCATATGGCTCTTATTTTTAAGCCTATTGATGTGGTGAATAACATTTATTGATTTCCGTATATTGAACCAACCTTGCATCCCAGGGATAAATCCTACCTGATCATGGTGCACAATTTTTTTGATATGTTTTTGTATCCGGTTCGCCAGAAGTTTATTGAGGATTTTTGCATCTAGGTTCATTAGAGATATTGGTCTGTAGTTTTCTTTCTTTGAAGTGTCTTTGTCTGGTTTAGGAATCAGGGTGATGTTGGCCTTGTAGAATGAATTTGGAAGTTCTCCCTCTTTTTCTATTTCCTGAAATAGCTTGAAAAGTATTGGTATTAGTTCCTCTTTAAAGGTTTTGTAAAACTCTGCTGTATACCCATCCGGTCCTGGTCTTTTCTTAGTTGGTAGTCTTTTGATGGTATCTTCTATTTCCTTAATTGATATTGGTCTGTTTAGGTTGTCAATATCCTCCTGACTCAATCTGGGCAAATCATATGACTTAAGAAATTTATCGATGCCTTCACTATCTTCTATTTTGTTGGAGTATGAGGATTCAAAATATTTTCTGATAATCTTCTGTATTTCTGAAGTGTCTGTTGTGATATTGCCTTTTTCATCCCGTATGCTGGTAATTTGAGTTCTCTCTCTTCTTCTCTTCGTTAGCGTGGCTAAGGGTATGTCGATTTTATTTATTTTTTCAAAGAACCAACTTTTAGTTTTGTCAATTTTTTCTATTGTTTCTTTAGTTTCGATTTCATTAATTTCAGCTCTGATTTTAATTATTTCTTGTCTTCTACTTCTTTTGCTGTTGTTTTGCTCTTCTTTTTCTAGGATTTTGAGTTGAAGTATTAGATCATTTATTTGTTGGTTTTTTCTTTTTTTAAGGAATGAACTCCAAGCAATAAATTTTCCTCTTAGAACTGCTTTCAATGTGTCCCATAGATTCTGATATGTTGTGTCTGTGTTTTCATTTATCTCTAAGAATTTTTTAATTTCCTCCTTGATGTCTTCTATAACCCATTGATCATTCAGTAACCTATTGTTCATTCTCCAAGTGATGCATGATTTTTCCTTACTTCTTTTATCGTTAATTTTCAATTTCATTCCATTATGATCAGATAAGATGCATGGTATTATCTCTACTCCTTTGTATTGTCTAAGAGTTGCCCTGTGACATAATATATGATCTATTTTTGAGAAGGATCCATGTGCTGCTGAGAAAAAAGTGTAACTGCTTGATCTTGGGTGGTATATTCTATATATGTCAATTAAGTCTAGGTTATTAATTGTGTTATTGAGCTCTATAGTTTCCTTATTCAACTTTTGTTTGGAAGATCTGTCCAGTGGTGAGAGAGGTGTGTTGAAGTCTCCCATGATTATTGTATGGTGGTCTATTAGACTCTTGAACTTGAGAAGAGTTTGTCTGATGAACATAGCTGCATCATTGTTTGGGGCATATATATTTATGATTGTTATGTCTTGTTGGTGTATGGTTCCCTTGAGAAGTATGTAGTATCCCTCTTCATCCCTTTTGATTAACTTTGGCTTGAAATCTATTTTATTTGATATGAGTATGGACACTCCTGCTTGTTTCCAAAGTCCATATGAGTGATATGACTTTTCCCAACCTTTCACCTTCAGTCTATGTATGTCTTTTCCTATCAAATGCGTCTCCTGAAGGCAGCATATTGTTGGGTCTTGTTTTGTGATCCATTCTACTAGCCTGTGTCTCTTAATTGGTGAGTTTAAGCCATTAACATTTAGGGTTATTATTGAGATATGGGTTGTTCTTCCAGCCATATTTGTTTTTTTATGTTACTAAACATGGTTTGTTTTCCTCTTTGATTATCCCCCCCCCTTTACTGTACTACCTCCCGCTGTTGGTTTTCATTGATATTTTCCATTTCCTCTTCCTGTAATATTTTGCTGAGGATGTTTTGGAGAGATGGTTTTCTAGGTGCAAATTCTTTTAACTTTTGTTTATCATGGAAGGTTTTAATTTCATCTTCCATCCTGAAGCTTAATTTCGCGGGATACACAATTCTTGGTTGGAACCCATTTTCTTTCAGTGTATGAAATATGTTATTCCAGGATCTTCTAGCTTTCAGAGTCTGTGTTGAAAGATCAGCTGTTATCCTGATTGGTTTACCCCTAAATGTAATCTGCTTCCTTTCTCTTGTAGCTTTTAAAATTCTCTCCTTATTCTGTATGTTGGGCATCTTCATTATAATGTGTCTAGGTGTGGATCTCTTATGATTTTGCACATTCGGCGTCCTGTAGGCTTCTAGGATTTGGGATTCTGTCTCATTCTTTAAGTCTGGGAAGTTTTCTCATATTATTTCGTTGAATAGATTGCTCATTCCTTTGGTTTGGACCTCAATACCTTCCTGTATCCCAATGACTCTTAAGTTTGGTCTCTTTATGTTATCCCATATTTCTTGAATGTTCTGCTCATGGTTTCTTAACAGCTTTGCTGAGCTGTCTATGTTCTTCTCCAGTTGAAATACTTTGTCTTCATTGTCTGATGTTCTATCTTCTAAGTGTTCTACTCTGCTGGTAGTATTCTCAATTGAGTTTTTAAGTTGGTTTATTGTTTCCTGCATTTCCAGGATTTCTGTTTGTTTGTTTTTTATAACCTCTGTCTCCCTGTATAATTGATCTTTTGCTTCTTGGATTTGTTTATGTAATTCATTGTCGAAGTGGTCGAAGTGGTCTTTCATTGTCTGATTTTGCTGTCTAATGTCTTCCTTGAGACTCCAGATCATCTGAAGCATGTATATCCTGAATTCTTTATCTGACATTCCATCTGCTGCAGATATTACCTCTTCTAAAGTTGAGTTGACCTGCATTGCTTGTGGTCCTTTCTTTCCTTGTCTTTTCATACTGATCGTGTTTCTTTCTGCTTGGTGAAACTGTTGTGTTATTGATTTTTCCCCCTATATATTTATATTGTATAGCTGCAACGTCTCCCTCGCAGGCTTTGGCAGTGGTTCTGCCCCTCCTCCAATTGAGGCAATGTGCCCACCACGCCGGGAGGCTGCTGTGCCTGTACTTTCGATGGGCCTGTTCTTTCGGTGGTCACAGGTCCGCCTACCTTGCAGGCGTGAGCAGTGGCTTTGCCCCTCCGCAGGCCGCTAGGCCTGTTCTGTCTGTCGGTTGCAGGTCTGTCTACCTAAAAGGCGATGGTGGCAGCTCTGCCCCTCCCCCAACCGGGGCGGGGCGATGTGTCTAGCTGGCCTCTGGGCCTGTTCTGTCGGTGGTCAGGGTTCTGCCTACCTAGCAGGCTCGTGGGGCAGCTGTGCCCCTCCGCAGTTTGTTGGGCCTGACCTGCCAGTGGGTGGCAAGTACGCCTACCTGCAGGCCCGGGGGTGGCTCTGCCGCTCCGCAGTTGCTGGGCCTGATCTGCTGGTGAGTCGCAGGTCTGCCTACCTTGCAGGCGCCCGGCGGCTCTGCCCCTCCCCCAACCGGGGCGGGGCGATGTGTCTGGCTGGCCTCTGGGCCTGTTCTGTCGGTGGTCAGGGTTCTGCCTACCTAGCAGGCTCGTGGGGCAGCTGTGCCCCTCCGCAGTTTGTTGGGCCTGACCTGCCGGTGGGTGGCAAATGCGCCTATCTTGCAGGCCCGGGTGTGGCTCTGCCGCTCCACAGTTGCTGGGCCTGATCTCGAGAGTTTCCATCTATTGAACGATCACCCAATGAAAGGGATTTAGGCAGGTACCCATATGTTTTCTTTTTTTTTTTTTAATTAATTTTTATTGTTGGTTGTTCAAAACATTACATAGTTCTTGATATATCATATTTCACACTTTGATTCAAGTGGGATATGAACTCCCATTTTTACCCCGTATACAGATTGCAGAATCACATCAGTTGCACATCCATTGATTTACATATTGCCATACTAGTGTCTGTTGTATTCTGCTGCCTTTCCTATCCTCTACTATCCCCCCTCCCCCTCCCCTCCCCTCTAATCTCTCTACCCCCTCTACTGTAATTCATTTCTCCCCCTTATATTTTCCCCCCTTTCCCCTCACTACCTCTTGTATGTAATTTTGTATACCTCTGAGGGTCTCCTTCCATTTCCATGCAATTTCCCTTCTCTCTCCCTTTCCATCCCACTTCTCATCCCTGTTTAATGTTAATCTTCTTCTCATGCTCTTTGTCCCTACTCTGTTCTTAGTTACTCTCCTTATATCAAAGAAGACATTTGGCATTTGTTTTAAAGGGATTGGCTAGCTTCACTTATCATAATCTGCTCTAATGCCATCCATTTCCCTTCAAATTCTATGATTTTGTCATTTTTTAATGCAGAGTAATACTCCATTGTGTATAAATGCCACATTTTTTTTATCCATTCGTCTATTGAAGGGCATCTAGGTTGGTTCCACAGTCTTGCTATTGTGAATTGTGCTGCTATGAACATGAATGTAGCAGTGTCCCTATAGTGTGCTCTTTTTAGGTCTTTAGGGAATAGACCGAGTAGGGGAATAGCTGGATCAAATGGTGGTTCCATTCCGAGCTTTCCAAGAAATCTCCATACTGCTTTCCAAATTGGCCGCACCAATTTGCAGTCCCACCAGCAATGTACAAGAGTACCCTTTTCCCCACATCCTCGCCAGCACTTGTTGCTGTTTGACTTCCTAATGGCTGCCAATCTTACTGGAGTGAGATGGTATCTTAGGGTGGTTTTGATTTGCATTTCCCTGACTGCTAGAGATGGTGAGCATTTTTTTTCATATACTTGTTGATTGATTGTATGTCCTCCTCTGAGAAATTTCTGTTCAGGTCCTTGGCCCATTTGTTGATTGGGTTATTTGTTATCTTATTGTCTAATTTTTTTTTAGTTCTTTGTATATTCTGGATATTAGGGCTCTGTCTGAAGTGTGAGGAGTAAAGATTTGTTCCCAGGACGTAGGCTCCCTATTTACCTCTCTTATTGTTTCTTTTGCTGAGAAAAAACTTTTTAGTTTGAGTAAGTCCCATTTATTAATTCTAGTTATTAACTCTTATGCTATGGGTGTCTTATTGAGGAATTTGGAGCCCGACCCCACAGTATGTAGATCATAGCCAAATTTTTCTTCTATCAGACGCCATGTCTCTGATTTGATATCAAGTTCCTTGATCCACTTTGAGTTAACTTTTGTGCATGGCGAGAGAAAGGGATTCAGTTTCATTTTGTTGCATATGGATTTCCAGTTTTCCCAGCACCATTTGTTGAAGATGCTATCCTTCCTCCATTGCATGCTTTTAGCCCCTTTATCAAATATAAGATAGTTGTAATTTTGTGGATTGGTTTCTGTGTCCTCTATTCTGTACCATTGGTCCACCCGCCTGTTTTGGTACCAGTACCATGCTGTTTTTGTTACTATTGCTCTGTAGTACAGTTTGAAGTCTGGTATAGCTATACCGCCTGATTCACACTTCCTGCTTAGCATTGTTTTTGCTATTCTGGGTCTTTTATTTTTCCATATGAATTTCATGATTGCTTTCTCTATTTCTACAAGAAATGCCATTGGGATTTTGATTGGCATTGCATTAAACCTATAGAGAACTTTTGGTAATATTGCCATTTTGATGATGTTACTTCTACCTATCCATGAACAGGGTATATTTTTCCATCTTCTAAGATCTTCTTCTATTTCTCTCTTTAGGGTTCTGTAGTTTTCATTGTATAAGTCTTTCACCTCTTTTGTTAGGTTGATTCCCAAGTATTTTATTTTTTTTGAGGATATTGTGAATGGGGTGGTTGTCCTCATTTCCATTTCAGAGGATTTGTCGCTGATATACAGGAATGCCTTTGATTTATGCGTGTTGATTTTATAGCCTGCCACTTTGCTGAATTCATTTATTAGCTCTAATAGTTTCTTTGTAGACCCTTTTGGGTCTGCTAGGTATAGAATCATGTCATCTGCAAATAGTGATAATTTGAGTTCTTCTTTTCCTATTTTATGCCATTAATTTCTTTCGTCTGTCTAATTGCTCTGGCCAGTGATTCGAGAACTATGTTGAACAGAAGTGGTGAGAGAGGGCATCCCTGTCTTGTTCCAGATTTTAGAGGGAATGCCTTCAGTTTTTCTCCATTCAGAATGATGCTAGCCTGAGGCTTAGCATAGATTGCTTTTACAATATTGAGGTAAGTTCCTGTTATCCCTAGTTTTTCTAGAGTTTTGAACATAAAGGGATGCTGTACTTTGTCGAATGCTTTTTCCGCATCTATCGAGATGATCATATGTTCTTATTTTTAAGCCTATTGATGTGGTGAATAACATTTATTGATTTCCGTATATTGAACCAACCTTGCATCCCAGGGATAAATCCTACCTGATCATGGTGCACAATTTTTTTGATATGTTTTTGTATCCGGTTCGCCAGAAGTTTATTGAGGATTTTTGCATCTAGGTTCATTAGAGATATTGGTCTGTAGTTTTCTTTCTTTGAAGTGTCTTTGTCTGGTCTAGGAATCAGGGTGATGTTGGCCTTGTAGAATGAATTTGGAAGTTCTCCCTCGTTTTCTATTTCCTGAAATAGCTTGAAAAGTATAGGTATTAGTTCCTCTTTAAAGGTTTTGTAAAACTCTGCTGTATACCCATCCGGTCCTGGGCTTTTCTTAGTTGGTAGTCTTTTGATGATTTCTTCTATTTCCTCAATTGATATTGGTCTGTTTAGGTTGTCAATATCCTCCTGACTCAATCTGGGCAAATCATATGACTTAAGAAATTTATCGATGCCTTCACTATCTTCTATTTTATTGGAGTATAAGGATTCAAAATAATTTCTGATAATCTTCTGTATTTCTGAAGTGTCTGTTGTGATATTGCCTTTTTCATCCCGTATGCTAGTAATTTGAGTTCTCTCTCTTCTTCTCTTCGTTAGCGTGGCTAAGGGTCTGTCGATTTTATTTATTTTTTCAAAGAAC